>NC_047515.1:39123335-39423335 GCF_902827115.2 Pseudochaenichthys georgianus
GGAGGGGATCATTTGTGATTATGTCTGACCTGGAGAACAAGGGTAAGCCCCCCCCGTCCCATTTGTCTGTTATCACAGGCAACAAATGATGTCTGCAGATAAGGGCCGGTCCTCCTAAGGTGAAGAGTTTATTTCCATATTTCATGATCTAAGACCCCATCAGTCAACCCATAGACCCCTTTTATATATCTAGAGATGAAGTGGTTTGTGAATTGGGCCTAAGTCGATGAAGAATGTACCCACCTTTAGAAAATAACAGTGTTATTGTTTCTCGAGCAGAGATTTATTTGTTTTAGCAAAAAAAAATTGGGTTGTTGAAAAAAACTGAGTTATGTCCAGTTAAGAAAAGAGAAACTAAAGAAACAAAGACTCACAATCAGACGATCTTATGTTTCATTATACTCATCACAATTTTCAGGCTTCTCTCTATGCAGATTAAAACAGTAACAAAAACAGTCATCATAGCAGCACAGAGAATACTAAAATAGAAGACACTACGTCAATTAAATCTACACATGTACAGGTAGCCCAAAGGTACACCATGTACAGATTTGAGCTGTGAGTTCTCAGATTTCCAGAGGTGAGGTGTTGTACATGTAGCTGTAGCTGTTGGCTTGAAAAATAGGTAAATGGAGCTAAATATATGCTATTGTTAGAAAAATACATCAAAGAAGGATGGCGGTGCAGAAAAAAAAGAGAGAGGGGGGTTTGACATGTCCACAGGTAGGTTATTCCTCTCTGTAAACATATGTATCCATTTGTCCCGTGGGTGCGTCCCCTTGGCGTCCCGTTGGCAGTGGCTGGGTCACACCTCCATTAGGGGCTTTGTCACAGTGATTAATAGCTCCTTCTATCATCTTTAATTCACTCCCTGATGATGGCGGTCCTGCTCGCTGCTCGGGGTAATCGTGTGATGTATGAGTTCGCCCAACACCTCGTGGCAGAGGTGAAAATCATTCCACCCATGCAGATAGCAGGCTCGGGAACAAATGTGTGTCCTCTTTAATAAGAATTAATGAATTTGGCGTCAAATACGAGCATTTGAATACACACTCGTGTCTGTTTTTGCGTAGTGCGGGGATGATTTTAAAGCAATATTGTTTCCTCATTTGAATTAAGATATTTCAGATTAATCATCATCAAAGTCCTGCTTCTATTTTTACACTTGTTTTCTTGTACTATCACTTCAAGTCATGGTGCTTCTCCCAGCTGGAGTTCCCCTCCTCTACCCACGATTACTGTAGCGCTCCCTCTTTGATGAAGGGCGTCAGCTTGCAATGATGAAGTAATGTCCATTACTGAACAAACAAACAGGACTATTTGCTTAAAGTAGGCACTCAGAAATGCCTACATTATTCTCACATACAAACACACACACACACACACACACACACACACACACACACACACACACACACACACACACACACACACACACGCACACACGCACACACACCAATCCGATCTTCTGTGCTCGGTGTCCCCGCAACCCCACACGCAGCTTCAGCGTTCGACTTATCAATCATCCGCACATGAAACCACCATTTTTAAAACTCTGAACATAGCATATACTTTCAGCCAACGTTTACCTTACTGAAACATATATGTTTATGAGCTGAAATGCTCTCGTTGAGTCCGCTGGACTGGGGGAATTTCTGGTCTGAATCAAATATAAACTCGGTGTGAGGGGGGGAAATGTCAGAGGAGAAACAGCAATGGAGGGATACAGTTACCTTTAAAAGCTCTTGTCCCTCTCACATATGGCAAGCTTCACATTCAGGACTTTAACCGCGTTACTCTGCGCTGAAAATCATTACGTTGACTCCCAGAGCCACATTGGGTTTCATACCCAACCCCGGCTCAGCAGAGTCTTTCAAAGACTTCCCTCTCAAACACCGGGCCCACACAGTGCGGGTGTCAAACACAATAGTTACACAGAGACTGTGATCAGGTATTGCCGCAGGGAATGACTATGAGAAGTACTTGAGCTGTAGATCTGGTTTGACAAATACACGAACATACTGCATTACACAGAGAACGCAGCCAAATATCCTTAACAGACAGCTGATTCAGCACAATATGTTCATGCATAGATTTTATTTTCCCCCACTCACATCGTGACAGGAATCATGATTCTTAACTGTTAGAGGGAAACAGCTCCTGTCAGACATGTTTTTTTGTTTGCCTTGCACATCATTTAAAGATATTTATACGCAATGCACTTGGCTTATATTGTGCCTCAAGTATTCTAACAAAGGATCTGGCAGTTTAAAAGCGAAACCACATGAAGAAGTTCAGTGACTTTGTCCAGGTCTTGAGTTAATCTCTCAGGTTAGTTTATGACCACCTGTGGCCAATCACAGTGACCCGTTCAGTCAATCAGAAGCACGGTTACTTCATGGCCAGTGAACAAGAAGTGTGTGTGTGTATCTGTGTGGATCAAAGGTTCAATGGCTGACAGCGCAGCGGTACAGTGTCACACAGGCAGCCCTTCAGGAATGTTCCTCAGCGCAGGGATGGGTTGTGGAGCCTCATTAGCGGAGCCCCCCCCTCTCCCCGCGGCCTGTCAGCCCCGATAGGTGCTGCCCGTCTCAGACGCACGCCGGGGGGGCGGCAGCGTCCTGTGAATCATTTCCGGCTTCGAGTGTCTCTCTGTCTTTCTGTGTGACACCTGGCTGGCTATCTTCCACAATGGCTTCTTCGTAGAGTGGTGCAGGAGCAGTCCTTAACCCGGAATTGAGTTAGCATTCTGGTTCAGTCGTCTCGAAATCAAAGGTTTCTGAACTTGTGTTTTAGTAGAAGCCTGAAATCAAATCTGTGGTTGATACAAGCTTACACGTTTTTGTCAGTTTTGTTTTAACGATAACGTATGTCAGTAAATACCCCACTCTTGAATGTTGTGTCTTAACGGTGGTTGCTATCAAAAATGAGCCTTTTTACAAATGATCACGTTGAACATTAGCCGCCTTTAGCGTAGCGGTGGCGTCGTGAAGTCACGTGACTAGTGCTGCGTACCGGCAAGCCGAACCGGTACTGGACTTGTAAAAAGTTTCGGTTCAAGTCCGGTTAAAACCGGAACGTCGGGAACCGGTACTTGGACTCGCAAAAAAACTAGCACTTACGTATATTCTGGTGTCTGTTGTTATTTAAACATTCCCTGATAAACGTTATTCAGCGTCAATAAATGAGTGCTAATCCCAGTGTGCTCAGTGTACAACATCACATGTCATTTCACCTTCGATTCACGGTTTGAAAACGTAGCCTTTCGCCACATGCTAATGCTAACCGGAAGTGAAGAATTTTCAGAATAAAAGTATTAGTTAAGTTAATAGTGTGAACTTCCGTTTTATTCAGAATAAAACTGATTTAAATTAAATAGTGTATTTAATTCAAAATTACGCCATATCAACATTGATTTTAATTTCTAACAGTATGTATGTACATCACTATGTATGTAGTATGTACTGTATAATGTACACATGTAGAGTTGTAGAAAATGTACAGACAGTACACTCTGACTGTACAGTCACTACAGTGTAGCCTATACTGTATAGTAGGTGTGTAACAGTGTAATGTGTATAGTCTACTCTACACTCTACCTTTCAGCAACGTTTTAGGGATTTAGGCTCAGTCAGCTCAGGGACTGTTTGGTTACTTTAGTTTGGTAAATGAAATAAATGTTTGAACTTTGTAGTAGTTCACTGTAGTTGCTGTCATAAGTCATTTGTAGACTAAGTGGCAAAAAGTGTTTTTTCTACATTTGTACTTTGTAGAGAAATGTGGACACAAGTTAGATGGGAGCACAATAAACCTGATGAGTTTGAATTTGAGTTGATTATTGTTAATTTTAAATTGATAATTAGCTCACAATAAGTTCACTTTAGTTACTCACACAACTTGACACAAGACATGGGTTAAGGTCCGGACTTATAAGTCCGGACCTGAACCTGAACCTCTGGACTTGAGTCCGGACCTGAACCTGAATGTGAGTCCAGGTACGCAGCACTACACGTGACTGTGATGAAGTTCATTTAAAGCATTAGCTTTTGACTTCTGCCAATTGCATTTACGGTTCACAAATCATAAAGTGGTGTTGATATTTGGACTTTATGCTGCTGAACAAAACGTATATCAAAAACGTGTGTTTGCCAAAGATCTAGGTCGGCCTACCAAAAAACATCATCATTGCATCACACTTGTAGCTCTTGCTTTGTCTGAAAACCAAACAATATCGTTTCAATATCAATATCAAGGTATTTGGGCAACAATATTGGGATATTTGATTTTCGTCATATCGCTAAGCCCTAATCGTTTCCATGCAAAGGCAATCTTACAATTGGAAGTTCAATCTCCAGGTCAAGTTTCCTTGGGCAGGATACCAAACCCTCAATTGCTCCCCTAAGTGTATGCAAGTCACTTTGGATAAAAGTTAAATCTAATGTAATTTCAAGATATCGAAATAGAGTTAATGTATTGGCCAGCCCGAAAATGTATCTGTCTCTGATTTCTGCTTTTTTGAGACCTCAGAACAATGCTACGTTGCTCCACCTGCATGCTGTGTCAACACCATGAATGATTCAATCCCTCTTCCACCATTCAGCCACGTGTGCCGTTCTGAAGAAGCCCAGTGTGGGTTCAAGGGTCATACATCTATGTCCTGTTTCACTCTATTCACAATTAACCCCGGTACGCTTCCCTCTGTTTTCACTGTATGGTGGAGAAAGAGTTCAGGAAAAGGAAATATAAAACAGTCAGAGCCGTACAATGCTGGGCAGACCCTGCCTGCCCACCTTGGCATCGGCTCAAACAAAAATCAAGTTGCTGCTGCAGGCTACTTTTTTTATTCCAAAAGCCATGTCTTATTTAACATTTGGAAATGAAGTGAAATGTGTCAGTTCCGAGTAGACCAAGAACATACCCACTGACGAGACGAGAAAAAGGCAGAAAAACATTGACATTAGGAACGAGTGTGCTCCCTCGTGCTCTCCTGTGCTTTATTACTGAGCTCAATGAAAACAGGCTTTGTCACATGAAACCCGCACATGTTGTTTCACATCTGTTGGACCTCTTGTCTTCTGGTAACTACTAACTTGTCAGTGTTAGAAATATAAATAACATTAGAAAGTGGAGTGTTAAGTAAGAGATACAAAAGCGCTACCGACAGTGACGTTGAAGATGTTGGCTGTCCGTGTTAGACTGCCGCGCTGCACATTATCCCAGTTATTTAGTGGCCACGTACCTAAAAAAACAACGACTTGATTAACAATATTGTTTTAAAAATATATATTAATTTAAAAATGATCATATTGCTTCCACAAAAAACTAAACAGATATTTTCCTCTGCGTACTAATGGCTGGAAGTACAGCAACGTACCTTAAAATGACATCAAGGTTTTCTGTAACGGCCCGTCCACACTACAGCTTCGACAGCTTCAAAAACGGTTTCCAACGCGTCTGCCCATTCACTTTGAATGGGGTGACGTCACGTTTCGCCGAACTGCATTGTGGGAAGCAGAGCGGAGCTTTCCTGGCGTTTCAGGCTGCAAAAGTTGAGCAATGTTCAACTTTTGAAGCTTCTGAAGCTTTCGGTGGAAGCGTCAGCCAATCAAATCATATGCCAGTACAAGTTCTAGCCAATCAAACCGCTGCTTGTGTGTCAGGGGCGGGAGATTCATGTGATTGGTTGTTGGTCGAGCTTCAGACACGCCCAGCTCCAAGCTTTTTTTGAAGCTGTAGTGTGGACGGGCCGTTACTGTCCAAGTCTGTTCTCTTCCATTAACCAGTATTTAAACACTGCAGAACCCATACTGTGTTTACTTCCTGTCTGTCTTCTTCTGTTGATTTCTCTGACGTCCAGCACTTTCTTTTAGCCTCTTACCTTCTCTCGTTGTCTTTTTATTTTCTTTACTGGGGACAGTTAAGCCATCATGAATCCAAAGATTCACTCTATCCAAAAATATAACAACAATTATTCTAAAAGTATTCCATGATGCTCTCTGATGGAGAAGACTTCTTCTTCTTTCGTGTACCGTTAGAGGTCCAACTCGGTGTCGTGTAGCCATGCCCGCATCTCTGGTCCTAGGTCGAAGAGGCTGGCTTCCGAGGGTGGTCTATATAAGGGGCAGATACAATGGAGAAGACTAATGTGTGTTGTCCACACCTGGTATGACATTGACCTGACTTCTTTCTGTGGATTGATTTGACCGCACAGAGTCCATTGATCCTCATTAGCAGTAAACTGTTCTCCTTAGCAACAGTCTGTTAGCAACAATGAACAACCAGTGGAATGTCCAAATTGTCCAATCAGAATCAAGTATTTAACCAAGCTGTGTAATAATTGGTGATAATCCATCAATCACAAAGCTTTTGCTGAGCATTACCCTCACGTAGAGTCTCTTTGTCTTTCAGGTGATGGTGACGACGAGTTTGCCCTTTACCCATCCGACATCTTGGACGATGTGTGCGGCTCTGACGGCGACCCCGCCCTTCCCTCGGCCCTGGCAGAGGACCCAGCATCCCCTCTGCTCTCCGATGACGAGGCTTCACCCCAGCACTCTCTGTCATTCCAACACCCGAGTATCTTTTTACCCCAAGAAGAGTTGACCGTGCCCCTGGACTTTGAACTGCGAGAGTCGGCACTTCCATGCGGACGTCTGGGCATCTGGAGCCACAGGAGGATCAACGAAGGGGAGCGATTCGGACCCTACGAAGGAGAGCACACGCCTTATCTTCGGGACCCCACTCAAGGCTGGGAGGTAGGAACCAAACCAATGAAGAAGAGTTAATGTGTGATCCAAGGTTATTGATTTGCAGAGTTGATACCTTCATACACATGGCGGATTGACAGAAATGCAAAGCAACATTTATAATTTCAAGAATTGAGAAAACACATTTTACAGTGTCCGCCATATTAAGGGCCTTAGTACGAGAGTGGTAGAACCCAATGATGTCCAAACACGAATCTTGTTCTTGGTAAGATTATAATTATTATTCTTATACTGGAACACGTGTTTGAGGCACTAATTATACTGACTTACATACTGAATACTGTGGACAATCCCCACAGGAGCAATGTGGGGTGAAGTGTCTTGCCCAGGGACACAACGACATGCTGACTGCAGCTGGGTTTGAGCCTGTGACCCCTAATCCGAACACCAACACACAATCCACTGCGCCACACGCCTCCCCATTACAAATTGGCAAATGTGCTTTCTTGTTTTCAATTGTTTTGCAATATATTCCGCTACAGTAAAGACGTTTGCTTTACTTTGGTTTCAGTATTAAAATGAAAATTGAAGTTACAAGGTTTTTTTTAACAGTAGTAGCACACAAGGGGGGTCCCTTTTCAATTCTTACACTGAAGCATTCACATCGGTCCTCGTTTTTATTTCCTCCCATGTCGTCATGCTCACATTTAGCCCAGTGACCACAAGGCAAGTTGTTACTGTTGGCTGCCCAGTGATGTAATGTTAGCTCAGTGCCATTGAAAGTCGAGGTTGTGCTCTTAACTCAATTAAAATGAAAAGCCATAAATCCCTTTTTCATCCCGGTTAGGGACCCAGTGCGGCCATTGGCAAATCACATATTGGTCAGCCGGCACACAAAATCGAAGTCAGGGTCACAGGACAAGGTCAGAGGTTAGCTGTGGTCTCCGTCAGTGTCATGCTCGCTCGGTTTTATAGAGTAGGAGGAAGGGCCGGCAGAGTATCAGCCTCATTAAGCCTCTAGAAATAGATCCTCTCTAATTTGGATGTGAGGATTTGGTCCTTCATATCCTTTGTCCCTTTTGTGGGACAGAACCAAGCTCATTAAGAACCGCTGACCATGCAGTTCATCGAGTGAAAAGTCACAGGTTTAAATATGAGATGATTCAATGCTGCATTACTGGAGGCTCCCTAACCCCTACACTCCGTTTCAACGGCGCGCACATGTTGGTAGAACATTCCCCTCATATAAATACTTTTGGATTTGGATTCTCGTTGGGTTGCATCATAGCCCATCAGCTCTGACTCAGTGGTTTTGGCTTGGACAAAACAGAAAGAAAAATGCTTTCTTTTTTTCTCCAAGAAGCTAAGACTTCTCCCTCATTATCAACTGCCGGGTGAGAGGCAATATATAAATGTCTCTTTAAATTGAAGTGGAGGGAAACTCTTAATTGTTGCTCATTTTCATAACACAGAATCTTGATGAAAAAGTCCCTCGGAGATTTAAAGGCGGTTGAACAACTTCTCTGGCTTCTTCTGTTTTTCCCAGGGAAGGAAATAAAGGAAAAAGTGGTTTCATGAATTTTAATCCGGTGGTAATTTATGGGGAGCTTGAATAATAATATGTATTTAAAAAAAAAAAAGTGTGTGTGTGAGGGCATGCGGGTGGTGGTGGTGATGGGGGGGGTTGAGGGGAAAGATGGGATCGTGGCGAGGCAGCACTGTATCACAATGTTTAATTACCACCCTGACAGCGAGCCATAACTCTTTCCATTAAGTAAATAAGTTGTAAAGAATTTATGATGAAATGCCACATTATTCAGAATGGATATTCAGTGATGACATCCCTCTGCATTAAATATGGTAAACGCCATTAAGCCCTGCTGACCCTCCCCCTTCCCCTCCCATGCCCACCCGTTTACCATCCCTCACCCAGCAGCCCCCTCCCCTCCCACCTGCAAACCGTCAATATGCCAATAAGCCCGCGGAGGGTCCGTAAAAATAAAATTGATTTGGTAAATGTGAGTTAAGATAGATATGTTTGCTTTCATCATCAATTCCGTGGCGCGCGGCGAGGTGATGTCACCGACCGGGGAGCGCTAAAGTGGCGCTCCCATCTGGAGCGTTTGATGGAGGGCCCTGAGCGGCCCGGGCCAGTGGTGACAGACTGGGGGGAGTTTGTCACCAGGGAGGCCACCGTTCTTCAGAGCCATCACCATAAATTCGGAGGCTTTATTCATAAAGGAGAAGCGAGAGTTATGGCGCCCATGATGCTTTATGAATACAGCGATGGTGACTTATGGGAAAGATAGCTTCGGTAAATAAGAGGTAGAGAGGCAGCGGCGAGGGTCTGTCAGCCGCTCACCTACACTATGCAGAGTGCTGACTGTGCCAGCAGTCACATGACCACTGTGTGTGTGTGTGTGTTTCTGAGACAGATATATCAGCACTTTTATCAAGTTGATGCATTTTAACAGATGAATTTCTCCGGCCACTTGACATTTGACATAATTCAGTTCATTAAGTTAAATTGTTAACTTAGACTCAACTTCATTTTTTAAGATAAGATAAGCCTTTAGATTACTGTTGGAAATGCTGTTGTCATAGCAAGAGTTCTCACTGATTATGAGAATAAAACTTTTTTTTTAAAGCAACAGCATTTACTCAAATAACAATTATAGAATTAAGTCAAAAATGTTTACATACATACACATCATTTTAAATATATAAAATGTGCAGGTATTTAAAGTTGTTTAAATGGGCCTTGTTGATGGAGCCAACAAAGGATCGTCCAATAAGGATAATGAATGTATTGTATTTAATGTGTATTAACAATTGAACAACAATGGGAGAACAAATCAAAATGGCTTTGAATATCTAAATGGCGAGTGAAGTGACCTTTCAACCTGGTAAATGATCCCTCTAGAACAATCCTTATCCAATCCAATCCAACTTTATTTATATAGCACTTTAAAACCTTCAGACCAAAGTGCTGTACCGAGAGATACGCTCACACAACATAATATAAACACATTTAAAATACAAGACCTGTTTTATTACCAAAGTTTAACACTTAAACTAAATTCCTGTAACTCGTTTATAATAATAGAAGGTTGAATATTCCATATCTTTTCCAGAATTCAATCAATAATTATACTTAATCAAAGCAAACAGACACAGAATCCATGAACCGTTGAACATTGCGTTGAGTCTTTCATGTGACAGAATGGGGATGATGTGTGCTGCACTCGGCCACACACTATTTGCATGTATTTCTCCACGGCGTCCTTGAAAACACTCGTAACGCCTGGATGCCCACCAGTCCATATTCTGCTGTCTCTCCCTGAGTCGTTAGGCACATTGAAATTCAAACTCCATTTGTGTCCGTCCTCTTCTCAGCGGCGGCAACAATAAGACAGAGCGTTAGAATCCGGGGAGAGAGTTATCCAGCACTCAATGAGCCTCAAACTCGCAGCCCCACGGGATTATGGGTCCTGGGCTTAGAAAAACCGGGTGCCTCCTGCTGTAGGAGCGATGGGCGGAGCAGGCTAGGGGTGCGAGAAGGAGGTGGGGTGATGAGTGGGGCGGGACAGGGGTGCTTTAGGAGCCTTTGTGCACCTCCTTGAGTGAGAGGCGGAGGTGGAGGTGGTAGCAATAGTGTTGGAGGTGGTGGGGAGGTGGGGAAGGAGATTAGCAGTGGTGGTGAATGGGAGTAGAGGATTAGGTGGCTGGGCAGGGCCTGTCTCCTGAACCTCATGAGAGGATGGGAGGAGGAGAGGCAGCTGCCAGGAGACCCATCATTTAAACCGCTGTCAGCTGGAAACGCTGCATTTCTAATGGAAACCTAAAAGAAAATGTTATTACCTTACAAGGAAGTGCATCGGAAACTTTTAATTTAAGAGTCAAATATACAGTTTGTGGTTAATTTATAGAGCCTAGGGTTACAATGCTAGCAGATGATATGGAGAATTTGAATCAGGGGGCGAATCAGCATCTACTGATCGGAGGGTCAGTGGTTCAATCCCAATTCCCTGCAGACAACATGTCCAAGTATCCTCGGGCAAGATACTTAATATGTACCTTTGCTCCTGAAGGCATGTAGTGTGTATTGAAGTGTTGCTACATTTCATGTCATGTATTTATTTTGCCATTTACAAAACGGCAGAAACGACAAGAAAATCGTTTTCGTCCAACTGTAGTTTGTATAACTGTTTTTTTTGCCTTTAATATGTACAGACGTGTGAACTCTAGGAAAGGTCGATCCAGGAATCAGGGTTTTGTGTGTCGCATGCGTGTCCACATACACTCTTGGGTATACGACAGAGTGTGAGAGCGTGGACGGAGGGCGTTTCGAGAGGGGCGTGTTTTCTGTGCGCGGATAAGCCGCTGTCCTGAATGAATGCAGATGTCTCTGGCTGGCTGTCCGCCTGTCCCCCCGCGCCCTGACGGCCCGTCACCTCTCTCTGTCACTGGGAGAAAGAGCCACTCTTGGCCTCCTCCTAAAAAGCCCCTTAATCCCCGGGCCCCTGCCACATCCCGTCCACTGTCAGCGGAGATGGCCCTGCCCACAGGAGCGCTGGGGATGAACCTCTCTGTCACTCACGCACCTCTCAATGGACACACATCTTCACATTTTCACACGCACACGCACGTGTTTTTTCAAAGTGGAAAAGTCCTGCGTCTGTGAAGGCGATGTGAATGGCGGTTGTCAATGCTTTGTGCAGCATGAACACAACGGCCGCCGCTCTGACATCATTGAGGGACCTGTTTTCTCTCATGAGAAGAGCACTGACTGGCTGCAGAGACACTGAGTGTAATTATGAAGCAGGCGTTCACAGCACACACTTGGGTCTCATTGATGGATTGTAAAGAAGACAATAAAGCCCATTAAAACCTGTTGTGTTAGACCGGATAGTGCCAGGAGGGAAATTAGTCTCCATGTAGACACAATGTTCTGGACAAGAGACGGTTAAGTTGTGCTGCAGAGGAAACCCATATCCTTTAATTAAACCGTCTGTAATCGTAAATATAATATATGTGTTAGACTTATGGTTCGGTCACGTAGACCTGAGGAAGATAACCGTTCGGGGGAAGGGGCTTGGACAAATATGGCCTGAGGGGTTTGGATGGATTTGAGCTACGACTAGGGCTTAGTGTATACAATGAACTTGGACTAAGAGGTCTCCGGGTGTAGGATGAAGTCGTGGTCACCTGGCTGTATTAGTCAAAGGGTATAATAAAATGTGTAGGGCTGCTTCGTCATCGTCCTGAAGTTTAGAAAACATTGAGATTTCCAAGTCAGTCCAACTAGAAACGAGGATGCTTGCGTTGTGTATGACCAAATTCACTACGGTATGAATCGTTCGGTTGCGTTCAGAGAGGGAGAATGGGCAACTCTTAATTTAATCCTACATGTCTACTTCATACGTGTTTATTGGCAATAATGATGTTCTTTTCTTAACCTTGTGATTGGCAAATATTGTTTGACAGTTGGATTTGACATTTAAAGAGGCCCTATTATGCTTCTTGTGGTTTCCCTGTACGGTGTTATCGGTGTTTCTCGGTCTCCAAAGGCTTACACCCTAACGTTTCCCGAGGAGCGAGTCTCTCTCCCCGAAGTATCATAATTCTTGTCTTGAAATCAAGTCGTATAAAATGCTTCAAATGGCCACCTTTCCTGTTTTCATTTACTACGATCAACATATCATCAATGTCTAAAATAATCTAGTCCACATCAACAACTCACACGATCAAGACGTTAGTTATTTGACATTGTTCATGTATTTGTTTGGGATTGTTTAAATTAAATTGGCTCCAATCCCGCGGAGTAAATCATGGGCATTAACCTGCTGAGCTACCTCCACACCCCTGGCCTCTAACTTCCTTCACACGGTGAGGCAGAGGATCTCCAGCAGCGTGTCTGTGTCTGCTTTTGTCTCCCTTGGTGTCTGCGAGGGAGATGAGCCCCCCATTCAGTGTAACCGGAGCTTGATTGTCCTGGACCGGAGTGATGTCCATTCAGAAATCCTTAAAGACAAAACAAGCTGGGGGTCTGTCTCCCATGCCGCTCAGTTGATTGGTAATCCCTTTCTTTGGGTTAATCTGTTGTTTGTTGGTGCTGGTAAATAGCGTGTGTGTGTGTGTGTGTGTGTGTGTGTGTGTGTGTGTGTGTGTGTGTGTGTGTGTGTGTGTGTGTGTGTGTGTGTGTGTGTGTGTGTGTGTGTGTGTGTGTGTGTGTGTGTGTGTGTGTGTGTGTGTGTGTGTGTGTGTGTGTGTGTGTGTGTGTGTTGGATGGGGGGGGGTTTACTGACGTTCTAATCTCATGTTCGAGAAGCACGACATTGTGAGATATCATGGGATTTAGAGCTGTACAAAGAAAACACACATTACTTTGACGGATAATGGGGGGATTGATAATTGTTATCCTTATCATTGGAAGATATATGTTAAAAATAAAAAGGTGTCATTGTTTTAACATATCAGTATTCCTGTAATAAATATTGTGCCTCCTGCTATATGAATATTGAACACATATCGCAATTACATTTTGATTAATGGTTCAGCCCCAGTGTGAGTGCAGGGTTAGTCAAATCCTCCACTTTGTCCGTAGGCTGCTCCTCTTTCTCAAAAAAAAAATACTTCTGATTTCCCCCTCATTCCTTAGCACTGACCCCCCCCCCCCCCCCCTCTCTTCTACACCACCTCCTCCTCCTCCCTCCTCTGTCTGAGTTCCCAGCAGGGAGGGGAAGCTAGGTTAACTAACTGAACAAAGTCAGAGTGAATTGCAGGAGGACAAAGGCGGGGCGTGAGTAGGGGGGTTGGGGGGGGGGGGGCTGTGAGTTGGAAGGTGTAGCCGGCAGCACAATACCAGGTGAAGGAGGCTCTCGTCGGGGGTCCGTCCGAGCGGGGCAAAGGTCACGCGCCTTATTAGATCCGAAGTGAATGGAACGACTTATTTGACTGAAGAAGGTGGGATGCGGAAGGAGGAGTTCACCTGTTTGAAAAGCTCAGAGGGGGGGGGGCATGTTTCTCCCCCCCCCCCATTATACCAACCTGTCAGGGTGCAGGAAAAAAATCAGACTAGCTGATAGCTCCCGGCAGGAGTCAAAGCACACGTAATATAGTCCGAGCTGAGAGAAACAGAGGCTTGATTTGATTGGAAACACATGCAGGGCAAACTCAATAACACAATGACAAACGTCTAGACGGCCACAGATATAATGGGGTCTATGCGCAGGTGCATTGACTCATCGGCGGGATATAAAAGCCACTTCCTCGTAACACACGTTAACATCGTCTACTCGGCGGTTATAGGACTCTGGAAGGATGTACACTATTGACGTAACGAGGAAGCCTCAAAGTCACTGGAAAAAGCATCAATTCAGAGACGTCTCTACAGAAGGAAGCGAAGGGACATGCGATAGAAGAAATGGTTGCGTGTTGTTTAGATGTGTATGTTGCTACCACAGAGACCTGCAGCTGTTTTGTTAAGGTTGGACTGTTCTGAGTAAACCGTTGAGTAAGAATGTGATCAACCAGAAGTGGAAGTAATTACATACTTATACTCAAGCACCAAACTTAAGTATTACCTAGACAAACGTACCAGTGTCTCCAAGTTATGCTGGTTCTACTCTGTGCTGCAGTCCTGTTCACAAAGGTTCTACAATTAGCTTCACATTGATAAAGATCAAAAATACTACAAGTGATAACAACAGGATGATAACATATTCTTTATAAATATGTTAAAAGAGTCTGCATACTTTTTAACTTTAAGGCTGATTTGTCACTGACATGGGCCACTGTGCAGAATGAGTACTTGTACTCATTTAATTCAAGTACTTTGATTGCATTTCAATGCTAATAACTTTGTACTTTTCGTAATTAATTTATCTTGTAATGGAGAGTTTTAAGTCCATAGTATTTCTACTTTTATTTAAGTAAAGGATCTGACTACTTATCAACATCTGGAAACACCCTCCAATTCATGTACAACTCTGAAGGTAAGGAAAGGAGTAAGGGGAAAATGCAAGAGCTACTGACTCCACCTAGGCTAGGAGTACGCAAATCAAACACACCTTGTCAGCTGTCTGCAGAATAAAAAGAAAATAAGTGCCGTTATTCTCACACACACACACACACACACACACACACACACACACACACACACACACACACACACACACAAACACACACACACACACACACACACACACACACACACACACACACAAATCAGCATTGGAATGTATATGTGTACCTACACCAATACATAAACTCCTATAGTTTAACACACACACACACACACACACACACACACACACACACAAATCAGCATTGGAATGTGTACCAATACATAAACTCCTATAGTTTAACACACACACACACACACACACACACACACACACCACACACACACACACACACACACACACACACACACACACACACACACACACACACACACACACACACACACACTCACAAAATATGCCCCCTGCACTCTGCACAGATAGAAGTGAAAATGAGGGGACCCCTAAACGGCATACAGGAAACAGAGGTGATGAATTCCTTGTGCGGGGCCACGGAGCCAGGCTCATAGATACCTTATCTAGGGGGATTGATAGGGGAAGGGCCTTCCCTTAAAACACACTGCTGATTGTTTCCAAATGTCCTCCCAATGGGGAGGGTTAGCGAGAGGCAGAGACAGCGACTCAGGGGCAGAGCTCGCAGGCTTTTTATTGGTCCAGTCCGGGGGGAACGGCGAGGGAACAGCAACCCTGTCCTGGCTTTCCTGCCCCGAGTTACTGAACTAGCCGTCAGATCGCATTACCCAGGCAGTAAATCTAAGAGCCGGTTAACGCAAATAATACAGAGCTAATACTTCTCTACCAAATCCCTTTCTGTGTCTGTGGTCAAACCCTCCGTCCACGTAGACTCTCCCTCTCTCTCACGGCTATTATAACCTACAATCTCCATACGCTTATGTATCCATGTATCCCGTACGGAGTGTGCTGCCCTGTGCATGTTCGCTCACATGTTTAAATCTCTCCCCTGTCTGCGCCGCGGTTCAAAGGGTAATGGGACGCTGAGGTCTGGTTTGAGAGCTTATTGGTTAAGCGCTAAAAACGCAGGCCGGGGCCACATTCAGCGCAGTAACACCGTGCCCCTCGTCCAATTACTCCATATTGCCGCTCCAATTAGAGTGGAGCAGGTCCAAAACCAGAACTGAGAGCTGCCAGGTTTGGAGAGAGAGAAAACAGAGGCCCCGGGTGGCAGTAATGAGGTCTTAACCCCGACTTCGCTCTATTATGTCATAATGCTTTAATTCGAGCCATATGATAGGCTGCTCTGCACTCTTATGTTATTGGAAAGTCAATATTTGTGAGCTGGCCCTGTCTGTTCCCCTCAGATGTGGCCTGAAAGTGAGAGCAAGGAGCCACAAATTGCTTAAGGAGGGGATGATTGACAGAAGGGAAGATCACATCAGGTTGCTCAGGGAGTGTGATGGCATCCTGCTTCCTGACACTGCTTATTAAATAATACGATAGATAAGTATCTCACGTCTACACTGGTTGATGGAAAAAACACCGTGGCACAGGTAGAAAAAACTACAGTGTAGAATTACTATGTTACAAATAAAAGTCCTGCATTCAAAATCATACAGAAATACAAAAGTATTAGCATCAAAATATATTGAAGGTTAACGGCCCGTCCACACAGCGGCGTGCGTTGACGCTTCCCCATTCACTTTGAATGGGGAAGCGTCACTTTTAGCCGAAATGCATCGTGGGAAGCGACGTGGAGCGTAGCTGGCGTGGCTCGCTGCAAAAGTTGAGCAATGTTCAACTTTTGACGCCTCGGCAGAAGCGTCAGCCAATCGAATCATATGCCAGTACAAGCTCTAGCCAATCAAACCGCTGCTTGTGTGTCGGGGGCGGGAGATTCATGTGATTGGTTGTTGGTCGAGTTTCAGACAAGCCCGCCGGCAAGCGTCAGCGCACGCCGCTGTGTGGACGGGCCGTAAGTCTTCATAACTGAAAACCCACCCGTTTTGTTTATTTTTGCCGATAAAAACCCAAATATATGTATCATAATGAATGGTACTATTCAGCATAATGAAAACTATAGGCGCGTTCACACCGCAGTACTTTTCCCACTTTAGTTCCGATATAGTTCTGAAATGTCACGTTCCCACCAAAAAGAGCCAGAACTAAAATGTGTTCATCAGAACCTTTTTAAGCCCTTTCCGTCCCTGCTAGACAGGTACTTTCGTGGGAGAAAAAGGTTCCTATGTCTGATTGGCTGGGCGGATTGCAAACCACGCCCCGTAAAACTCCCAAAAAGTTTTGTGAAGCCGCCATTTTATTATCCTCGCATTAGCATCATTAGCATTAGCATTAGCCCAGCGCAGAAACGCAGAGACACTAACTTATGCCAACACAAAATAAAACATGGGAGCGGTGGCGATGAGGAGGTGTCGGCGTTCTGGCGATTTACTCGGAAGGCTTCAGTAGAAGCTGCTGGGACTCCCAGCAGCTTCTACTGAAGCCAATCCTCAACTCGGGGACTTCCGGCCGGGGACTTCGGGTGGCAGTATACGCTGTGAAGTTGTTTGCGGCCTGCCAGTAAACCCAAAGCAGAAGAAGAAGAAGTGACGTCAGAGGCTTCATTTGCCTAATCCTCCCCCAGGGAATTATTCCGGTGTGAACGCGATCTGTACTAAATTCATGAGAACTAAAGAGTTATCATGAACTAAGTTCTGATTAACCTTTGTGGGAAGTACTGCGGTGTGAAAGCGCCTTATGTGTGAAGTGTGAATACTTTAAGTATGTTTTGTTGGCAATACTGCTGAACTGTGAAATAGTGTTATTTAAGGATTAGGGTTAGTTGATATTTTTAAAGGCTGGCAATTTTACAATGAGTTATTTTTGCCCTGAGATATGACTACAAGCCGAGACTTGAATATGTATTTCCCCATTGAGGTCAACACTGCCCACACACCTTCACATCCATTATAGTCCTTCTGTTGCACCAATTAAGTCACGGTGAATTGTGAATAGTTTGTAGAGTATTTCAAGGTCACATTTTAAATGAGCGTGGCTTAGGTTTTTAATGGGGTTAATTACCATGGTAATAGCCTACAATCACATCCTGGTCAATAATTGTTTTGTAATTGCTTTGTGGTTGCTTAATAATGATACAGTCCATCAATTTGTGCATGATTACAATAGGCAATGTTTAATTATACTCAGAATAAACAAGCCTTCCTTTTACATAATGAGAACTATGTGGCAAATACTGTCTTTTGAAAGAAGCGAAGAATAAACTGCACCTGCTCGTATACATTTGAAACATTTTAGGAGAATTGATGGTATAAGTAAAAACATAACTGAATTTCTCTCTATAGCGAACTCACAATGCCGTGCTTTGGACTACATATGCTGCAAATCAGACTCCATTTGTTTTACGCGGTGATACATTTCTTGTTTACACTCACGGTAACTTCAGGAATGTTATTCTAACTGCACTACGGCAGCTTTTGCAGGGTATCTTTTTCATACCCGGCATTGTTCATTGTTTGAAGTTGTAAATTGAGCAATAAAAAGGGAAAGCTTATGGGATATATTGGATTAGACGTGCAGCATACTGTACGCTCATGTGTTTTGCATTATGAACTCCAGCATGGGGGCAAGGGATTGAGCTCTACACACGGCGGTCAGCCTTAAATCCACAGATAAATGCGGCTCACTCATGCGAAGATGGTGGGGAATAGATAGTGTTTCTCCTCTTGGGAGAAGGGATGAAAAAGGAACTGGAAAACAAGCTTATGTATAGCGACCGAGTGGGTATTCTGCGAGAAGATAGGATAAGCAAAAGTAGACAACTATACAGGGTGAAAACAAGAGTGATAGATGAGGCAGAGGAGAGACAAAGACAGATAAAGTGTAGAGAAGAGTACAAGAGAGAAAGACTAAATCAGTCAGAGTGAATGAAAGAGAGGCGAGGAGGTGGAGAGGGAACTGGATGTCCTGTCTCTGGTACGTGCCGAGGGAGACAGATTTCCCGGCGGAGGGGTTCCCAAGTGTCCCCCCGCAGCTTGTAATAGGATTTTCCAGGCTACAGCAGGTAGTCTGTGAGGGAACTTTGTTCGCCGGTGCTCACAGATGAAGGTTAATGCGGCCCAAAGGCTCCTCTGCTGCTCGGGGCCCTCTGGGAGTCCGTCACTCCCTCCTCGCTCCCTCCTCGCTCCCTCCTCCCTCCCTCCTCGCTCCCTCCTGTCAGCACCGATCCGTCACAAAGGATTTCTCCCTGCACAACTCAGCGGCCATTTCTGACATATCCAACAAACTAATTGTTGTCTCCAGTCTTGGCAAGCCCTGTGAAGTCCTATCGAGTTAGCGTCCTGTTGCACGGATGAGGAAGAAATAGCAACATGTATTTCTCGACCGAATTATGCCATGTCTTCAGCCAATGAGGAGAGGAGAGGTTGCCAAGACAGAGCAGGCCAGAGTCTCCATGAGCAGAGTTTGTGTCATCCGTACTCTCTTCTCCAATGTTTCTCTTTCTCTTTTTATTGGCAGCTTCCTTTCCCTCCAAGCCACTTCTTTATGACAGCCATTGTAATGTCTTTAGAGTTGTGGGCAGCCTCTGATTGGGCCACGCAGGACTCCTCTCTGGCCCTGAGTGACAGTGGGACCAGGTCCAACCACCACCCAGGACACAGAGCCATAAATCATCCTGCTGGCACCGAGCTCCACTTCCTGAACAGCTACCAGTTCCTGCAGGGGACAAAAAGGCCTTTGTGGGCTTCGAGCAGCTAAACCCTCTTCTCTCATGGAGGATTCGGAGGTTTATGAGCGATGCTGAGAAAGACTGTAGAGGAAAAGAGAGTTCACACTCACTTTCTGTCTTGTTAAGTACGTTTAAAAGGCTAATAGCTGCACCTGTTGATCGGATCAGCCACCGTTTGTTTGTATACGTCACCGTGGAAACTTTCCATTGACGTTCCCTGAAGATAAAGTCATCAGCCTTCAGTTCTTGGCGATTTCATCACAGTGTAGTGATGTGTGAAGAATCAGACTGCCAGAGCTGTGGCAGCCCCCGCCAAAGGTGGCCTCCCTCCATCACTCCATCCCACCCTCCCTCCTTTTACATTCCTCTTTCCACCAGTCTCCGTCCTCCCCGCGTGTTTGGATGGCTCCACCTCACTGTCAGCCTGTGAGCGACGGCTGTTTTCCTTACAGGCCAGATCAAGACATGAGATTGGCCCCAGGGGGCCCGAGGATGTGAGGCTTCTGACACATCCCGTAAATCTAGGGTGTCCCATCTCCACTGCTCGATCTGCGCACAGCAATGAGAACACCAATGAGGCGTGAGGATGAACATTCCTCAGGCCGTTCTCACACACAAACCCCCGGGTTTTGCTCGGAGAATAATACTGCCCCTCGTCTTGAACTGGAGAGCGGTCCACTTCAGCAAGAAAAGTCCCAAAACCCCAAGCATTAAGACATACACGTTTGTGTTAAATGATGAATATAAAATGGGGTGTTATTCTAGTGTCTGAGAAGGCGTTGATATACTCAATTTTATATATTTTATTTATAGCCATATTTGGTTAAATCCTCTTCATCTGCAAAAATATAGGCACATCAAATTTGAAATCAGGGCTGCACGTATAAGTGAAGAATTTCATCGGAAATTGCAATAGAGATGGGGCCATATTGCTCAGTTGGTAGAGCTGGCGCCTATGAATTGGAGCATGGCCCCATGTGGGGGACCCGGGTTTACATCCACCCCGGGACCATTTATATCGCATTTCATACTCTATGAAATGCCCCCTCGTAACACTATTACTTCAATGAAGGCACTGGTTGCCCTACGTGCGTGTAGATCTACAAGGCCTTCAAATGCTATTTTATAGACTATTAAAAAAATATTAGTTTTGTACATATTGAGCTTTTGAATTAAAGGTACTGTTGCCGCCACAAAGTACCCTAATTGAAATGACTTTAAACACAAGTATCAGATGTCTCGTGCAGGAAGAGGCAGAGTGGAAAGTCGACTGACCAACCAACAAGGAAACTGCAGACAGGCTAGGCCCCTGGACGCCCCATGTGTCCCCCTTTCCTCCTCCTCACCCACCCGGCCACGTTAGCCACGTTAGCCAGATTTTTCACCCGAATGGAAATGCAGCCTGTCATTTCCACGCAGCCTCCAACCGCTCTGTCTGTCCAATCCGTCACAGCGCGCCAGCGGCCGCGCAAATAGGCCTGCCACTCTCACTGTCATCTGAGTAACGGATGTCCCGTCGTTACCACAGGGTGGGACCAGGCAGGTCCACTTTCACCTCCCCCCCTCCCTCCTCTTTCCCAGTGATGAGCCTCTTGGACCACTCCAGGACTTTAAGGTGTGTTTGTGGCTGCTTTCTGATGCATTATTTTTTTCTTTGTGCGATGAATGCTTCCCCCCCCCCCATCAGAAGCAGAGGTATAATAGGAGCAGGGGTGGGGCGAAATAAATTGTGTCCTGGACTGGTAACCTAACAGCCATCATAAATAATGTAGACCTATTTGAAGGGGAAGATGGGGCATTAGAAGCTATTTACACTGCAGGAGCCTTACTATCGATCAGCACGGGACGTCCCATAGATAAGAAAGGGGTGATGTCATTGTTATTTATGGTGATTCCCGACGGTAAGGCTACAAAAGGGATTTCGGGGCGACAGCATCATCAGTTTTTTGGGGTTGCGGGGGGTGTGATGCATTCTGTCATCAATGGAACAATCAGCAGGGTGGTTCAGGGAGGGGTGGACATGCACAGAGCAACATACACACTCAGTACACATGCAGACATACAACACACAATGCCAAGATAAATGCCCTTGGTGTGATTACGGTCCATACAGAGTAGTTAGAGGAGATGGCTCAGAGGAGATACAGTACGTCTCTGTCTCCCTGCTCCACATTCACCAGCCTCCACATCTATATAGAGTGCAATAAACCACCGGTTCTCCACTGGGGTGCTGTGAAGTGAGCCAACGGCCTTATTCAATAAGGGTCTGAGGCAGAATTACCATTCAGGGATCACCCGTCGGGTCACGTCAGTACATGAACCTGAGTTGTGTTGGATGAGGATTTAGGAACTGTGAGATGAGGACACTGGCTAAGGTGCGCCTTGGGATTTGACTGGATGTTATACATACTGTAGAGGGAGAGAAATAACAGGAAGACATCTTGAAAAAGAGCTCTGAGGTGACTTCATTACTAACACAGCTATTGTCTGTTGACAGCATGTTGATGTCGTTGAGAATGAAGACGGCTCAAGTTGATGCATTATCCTCTGCACAAACTGCTCAATCAGTTTAAAGAAGAATAAGTACTTGCTAACAGGAAGAGTTGTCAGATTAACCGTAAACATGTAGTTATAACCTGCACTGATTGGCATATTCTGTATTGATGTTGAACAGCACAATAGGGCCTTTACGTTGTTGTTGTTGTTGTTGTTGTTGTTGTTGTTGTTCTGAGGTATATGCCAGGTTTTTTTGTGCCTATTTTAAGAGACTGTGGATAAAGCTTAAGCTAAATGAAATGTAATGTATTCTATGAGGTGTACTGTATGGTATGCTCCAAGCAAACGAGTGCTTTTTGTTTTGAAATCACTTCCGCGAGTTTCGTGCCCCCCCCCCCCCCCCCCCCCCCCCCCCCCCTCGCTCCAATGACCATTAGACCATTTAGTAAGGTAAAAAGCAAAAGGGCAAAAACGCCTCTCAGACGTTTTTCCGTTTACTTTTTGAATAAAGAAAAACAAATGGTCCGTAGACACACGGATTCATCTCCCTCCATCGTGTTGATTTGAATCCGAAGTTCTGAACATGAGCCCGCCCCGCTCGACCTTCTGAGCCAATCACAGCGCGATAATGACCTGCCTTCCGTTTCAACCATACTCCTTCCGTTTCCACTATACTTTCTCTCACACATACATACATTGTCTTCATACAGTACATACATACATTCTTCTCTTGCATACATACATTGTCTTCAGACATGCATATATTATTTATAATATTAAATGTAAACATTGAATGAATGTGCATGAGAGCAAAATGTATAAATATGAGCATTCAAATATATGAATATGAGAACAAAATGCATGAATGTGTGACAATATATGAATGTGTGCATTGAAATATGATAATATGAGAGCAGTATGTATGTATTTGTGTGTGTGTGTGTGTGTGTGTGTGTGTGTGTGTGTGTGTGTGTGTGTGTGTGTGTGTGTGTGTGTGTGTGTGTGTGTGTGTGTGTGTGTGTGTGTGTGTGTGTGTGTGTGTGTGTGTGTGTGTGTGTGTGTGTGTGTGTGTGTGTGTGTGTGTGTGTAAGTATGTATGTATGTATGTATGTATGTAAGTATGTATGTATGTATGTATGTATGTATGTATGTATGTATGTATGTATGTATGTATGTATGTATGTATGTATGTATGTAAAAGGAGAATATACTGTATGTGTGTGAGAGTGAAAATGTATGTATGTAAAAGGAGAATACATGTGCGTGAGAGGACCAGTATGCATTACGGCCTGTACGGCCCCTCATGTATGTGTGTAATGGTAGCCTTACTATTTACGCTTGCAACTGACCACAAAATGACTTTATAATACGGTGTTAGGACGCAGCAAACAATCACACACAGAACATCAACACTTCTTCTCTCTGCCTTAAGCTCACAAAAGGAGAGAGAGATTGAGATAGGGTGGAAGTACAGAAGGAGAGACTCCCTGAGCTGAGGGAGATGTGGGGGGGGGGCAGTGAGGAGAACAGGAGGGAGTAAAAGCTTGGCAGCGCTCCACAGTGTTTTCTGTCGCAGGCCCCTCAGAGCAGGAACATTATTGTGAATATTAGTTAAAAACTTCTGGCACCCGTCCAGACACCGGCCTCTGTCTGTGCGGAGAGGGGGGGGGGGGGGGGTTCAAGTCCCATCATACACACACACCATTATTGCCATTAACCAACCCCCCCCCCCCATCTCCTCAGCACACTCACAACTAGAAAGGCTGCACAGCAACAAGATGTGTGGAGCCCAAAGTCCTGCCCGGCCCTGATAACAAGTCCCAGCTTTTCAGCAAGCACATGTGGCTGTTTGATGTCCGCCTTATCTCCGCTCACTTCACATTCTCACAGAGTTTCTCCAGCGAGATCAAATTCAGTAATTAATCTGCTCGCTTTTCTATGAATTGTTATTGAGCAAAACTTTTACTTAAACTGGAAAGCGCACAGCTGTGTCCGTGCACCAGAGGAGTTTCCGGCAGGCTTCTTTCATGCTGCTAATGAGAAAGTGGCAGAGGAAAAGTCTGCTGAACTCCGCAAGGACTCGTTCTGCTCAGAAAACACTTGCGTCGTGTGTTTACTCTTGGATGAGCGATGAGAAGCGGTGATTTGTGTGTGTGTCGTCATAAAGTTCAACACTGCGTCATGGGACTAGATACAGATCGCTCATCATTTTTTAGCTTGATATCTTCCTTTTGAGTTGAATTGGACAGGAGAAGTAACTTACCCGATTGACTTCAGTTCAAGCGGCCATATTGTGCTTGTTTTCACGTTGCATATTTGTATGTCCCGCCTCTTAGCCCATCACATACAATGAGTTGGAGCGCTAGCCAATAGAAGCACGAGTGTTACGTAGTGATGTCACCATGTTATGGAAGTAAATTAAGGAGTCAACTGGAGGTGTTTGAGACAGGGGGGGGTGTGTGGGTGAGAAACTTTGGGATGTTGGGATCACACGACAGGGAAGGGAAATCCCAAAAAGCTTAATGTGGCCCCTTTAAAAAATGACGACTCAAAATCAGTGGTGGAAATAATTTTTCTCAAGAACAATTTACAGCTACTTGGACTTTACTTAAGTATATCCAATTATGCTACTTCATACTTCTACTCCGCTACATCTCAAAGGTCAATATTCTATTTTACTTCACTACATTTATCTTACAGCTTTAGTTACTTGTCAGATTTCCATTAAAAACATGTTAACTTAAATATCCAATGCATAACAATTTTCAAAAGTCGTCAACAACAATAATGTGTGTACTAGATTTTTGTTTGTCTACAACTGTGAAATGCAAATTGGTGCAAACCTTATTAACACTCACTTTGTAGAACGCGTACTTTTGATACTTTCAGTACATTTAGCTGTTACTTATTTTACTTAAAGGTGGGGTAGGTCATTTTGGAAAAAATCTGCCCCTTCCTTCAGACTTCCTTATAGAGCCCCTCCTCCAACACACACAACCCGCACATGACCAATGAGGGCACGAGATAAGTTTGTGCCCAGATGGAAGGCTGACAGGCAGGTAGGCCGTCCAGTTACTTTAGCCGGGCCGGCTCAGATGATTGGTCGTGCTTTTTACAGCGCCATGGCTTCCACAGATGACATTGTTTTATGCATTTATTGTCAAAGCATTTAATATATTCATTGCTATCGGGATGTTAAGAGCATTCCATGGAATATAACTAAAAGTGTTTCTGAAATAAATTATATACCCCACCTTTAAGTGAGGTCTTAAATACAGGACTTGTACTTGTTATGTAGTATTCTGACATTAGTGCATGGGTACTTTTACTTGAGTAAAGTGTCTAAGCACTTCTTCCAGCACTGCTCAAATTGACTTGGCATCAGTGTTAGTGCCCCAGGAGTCAGTTGGTTAAATGATGCCACTGAACAGGAACATAGCTGCCTGGCACGGAGCTGAAATAACAGAAAACACACAAAGCGGAGTTGGGAGCAGTGAATAAGGCACCTCCCTCCCATTGGAGGAGGAGGGTGTAGGGTCTATTCAACAGGAACAAGGAGACACAATGAAACAGGGTCAACGCTGGGTCAGCAAAGTCCATGAACTGCAGGGTACAAGTGGAGGCAGGCAGCAGTGAGAGTGCACACTATAGACAGGTGAGCCTTTTAATGCCGCAGGAATGTGATGCGGGAAGGTGATCAGCCAATGCCGAGTGAGGCCAACTCTAGATGTATAAAGTGTGTACTCAAGGCAATGAGTTTTTTAAGTGAAGTCGTCCAAGGGGTTTGTTAAGGTCTTTTGACAAAGGTCATGTATCTATAAGTATCTCTTTGACCTGTCACCCATGACCCCTCAGCCAGGCAACACAACGAGGGTCTTACAGAGGTGTCACCATGGCAACACGGTATGGGTCAGTGAAGGGACAGATATTGTTTTTACCTTTTGTTAAAATCTTGCACCTGCATGCATACATGTGTGTGTTTTGTAAGTACAGTTTGTGTCCTTTCCCAGAGAGTGCATCGTCACATTTGTCTCCATCAGCAATGCGGTCATTAAGAGAGGGCACTTTGAGGTCTCTACTGCACTCCCCCCCCCCCCCCACACTCTCCGCCAAACAATCCCAATGAGGATGGGTCGTTGGGCTCCCAGGTCTCTATCCCAGCCTGCCTTGGGGGGAGCAGGGGTTTTGTCTCTCACCAGCCTTTTGTTAGAGTACCCCCCGTAATAAATCTGGATCTGGTAAATAGCCCATGAATAAAGGGAGATTTTATCCTTGGTGGCACAGGGAAGATTTAGTGGGCAGAGGCAGCGTCGCCTCTCTTCTGAACAACTACAAAGTGGTCACTCAGCGAGCCTTAAGAGGCATAAAAAGCCCGCGTTAGTTCATTAAATCTCCAGCACGAAGATGGGACTGCTGTGGCGGTGATTTACGGCGGTCAGGTGCATATAGAGGCGGTGGCACTCGGCCCCACCTCTCATTCTCTGTCTGTCCCAATGAGGAAATAACTAAGCATGCTGCGCTATTTAATGGCCGCAGAGTATGGACACACAGGAACGAAGGACAGGGACACTGTGAGGAGAGAGAAAGGGCTGGGGTGAGAGAAAGGAAGGGAGGGAGACGAGAGTGGTGTGTCCTTGTTTCTTTTTGTCTAACTTTGAATACGAGCAAGGAATCATACCTTAGTCTTTCTTCGTCTCTGGGTCATTTTGAGTGTGGTTCCAGCTGGATAAGTGGTGCAGGAATGAGTCCTACATGAGTCAGCATTTTAGCATCACTGCAGGGGAATACATTTTGAAGCCATATTCATTGCATTAGTGTTCTACATCATACGTGTTGACATTATGGCTCTGTTTGCCTGGTTTGCTTTTTTATGAATTTGATGCTTAATATCTGGTTAAAAACTGTCTCTTAAATAAATGTTTCCTTTGCGCTCTTGAAACACTTTCTTATTATTTATGATGTAATATTTTCAAGACATTCTTTTTAGTTTTACAGCTTGATGAAACCTTTTTGTTTGACATCAGCCATTATAGATAATATGGCCGTCTGAGTGTACTGTAGTGTGTATGGTTTGTTTTTAACTGTTTAATACAGTTAATTATTCAAAATGTCAGAGTTCTTTATTTTTAAACTGAAACTTGCACTACTGTTCAAACATAAATAACAACAAACCTGGAATTATGCATTTGGGACTTGCTTTTTCTTGTTGTACCGAACCGTGACCTCCAAACCGAGGTACGAACCGAGGCAAGGCAAGGCAAGGCAAGTCAAGGCAAGGCCAGGCCAGGCCAGGCCAGGCAAGGCAAGGCAAGGCAAGGCAAGGCAAGGCAAGTTTATTTATATAGCACTTTTCAACACAAGGCAATTCAAAGTGCTTTACAAAAAATGAAAGACATTAAGCATTAAAAAAGAAAAGCTAATAAAATAAACATTAAAAGGAAAAATACATGGATAAAAGTTACAAAGTTAAAAGATCTCTAATACAATGTGAAACACACACACATCGTCACATCCTTATCTTCCCTCTGACCTTACTGTTATCACTGCGCCTTTCTGTTTTCCCAAGTGTCAAACGCTCACCTTGAGGCATGTGCCTCTTAAGATGGGGAACATTCAATATTTGTTCGCAGATTCTTCCGTGCTTTCTCTCAGTGATAGGGCCCTCACTTACTCAGCGTCGTGTTTGTCCTGTTCAAACATTCACACAGCACAGACCAAGGCAGGGACCTCATAAAGAAGCCTATCGTCGTAATCTCTGACACAAAGGCTGTTGATAATATTGTCATGGAAATAAGTTGTGTTTTGGATTTGTTGTCTCGCAAAGGCAGAACAATAACCCGTTGTTAAGTATCACCCTGTACCCATGCAGATATGGATGTCAGGAAGTGTCAAAATTAGTCGTCTTTTATACACGAACACCTATATAACACACCACAGGAAAGGAAAGGAAAGAAAAATGCATAAACCCTAACCCTAACCCTAACCCTAAAAATGCATAAACCCTAACCCTACATTTAAAAATGCATAAACCCTAACCCTAAAAATGCATAAACCCTAACCCTAACTTTAAAAATGCATAAACCCTAACCCTAAAAATGCATAAACCCTAACCCTAACGGCCCGTCTACACTACAGCGTCGAAAGCTCCAAGCTGCTCCAAGCTGCCCATTCACTTTCAATGGGGTGACGTCACGTAGCCGCGCTTTTTCGCCGAACTGAATTGTGGGTAGCAGAGCGAGGCGTCCCAGGCGACCAGAAGTTGAACATTGTTCAACTTCTGGTCGCCTGGACGCCGGAGTAGCCAGCGCCAGCCAATCAAATCCCGTTTCCCAAAATCTGACAGCTGAAGCGCTAGCCAATCAAACCGCGTCTAAGCTGGGAGAGATATCCTGCCGTTCATTTCTATATTTCAAAAAAAGTCGGAGGAGAAACTAACTATCGCCGTAGCGAATCACCCGGTTTTGTATGACCAGACCCTCTTCACCTACCGGGATACAAACCGGAGGAACCAGGCATGGAGGGAGGTGGCAGAGACAGTGGGGGAAACTGGTAGGTTTTCGCCTGTTTGGGGAGTTTATATATATATTGCTCGCATAAAATCCCCGGGGGTTTTTGCTTTGTATGTCGGGGGCGGGAGATTCATGTGATTGGTTGTTGGCCGTGTTGCTTGAATAAAATCCCCAAGCTCCAGACACGCCCAGCTCCAAGCTATTTTTGGAGCTGTAGTGTGGACGCTCCGTAACCCTAAACCCTAATAGGCAGTGGAGACGACAGAACCCTAAACCTAATGCCATCATATCATCGCATTGAAAAGTCCCCGTCATAGTTCTCCACGTAGTTTCCCCTGACAGCATGTTTACTCCTCCGAACAGTAATTAAAAAATGACCAAGTACTGTTTACACTCCCGTCCTCTATATCATTCCCGCCTGTGACTCAGAAGGTCAAAGTAAATCTGTTAATCTATTCACTGAAGGACAGCATAAGGGCAGATAAATGCCATTTACCATGGGAGTACTGGACTGTGACTCTCCAAATAGGATGATTTAGACTAGTATTAATCAAATTCAGAAATGTCAAGTTTCCCTCTCCTCTATAAAGTTCTCCCTCTCTGCTATTCCCCCCCTCTACCCTTCATCCACCTTTCCCTCGCCTCTGATGCCGGTAGAAAGATGTAGGGCCTGATCAGTGGGAGCTGATGTCCTAATAGAGAAGTAATGAGAATAGATCTGCTGGCTGCCGGGCCGTCTGCGTGTCCCGGCGTGCGGCTGTGTTCAACCGCTTATGAAAGACACGAGGGGGAGAGTGCGATGTGCTCTGGCCCTTAGCAGAAAGATAATATTCACTGTTTTATCCACCTCTGCCTGACAAATGGCTGTCATCAATCAGCAGCCCGCACGTCCACCTACATGTCTGTGAGTGTGTGTGGGATGGCGTGGAGGTGAATTCAGAGCATTTGCCTTTCTGCATATTTGTGCAAGGCAGCAAGGCAAACACACACACACACACACCTTGCAGATCGTGCCTTAGATAAAGATAGGACATTCACTTATTGGCCAATGAGAATAAGAGGTCCTTTAGTCGCCACCCTGCGGAGACATGTATAGCGTTACAGCAAAGGGGCAGATCCCAGTACAAAATGAAGGTAGCAGCTGTCGTGCGTTACATCGTTTTTTTTGTAGAATAGAATATGGAGGGATGAAACCGTCTTTAATGGCCACACATGCAGAGCACACACAGTGACATGTGGCCTCTGCTTTGAACCCATCCTAGTACCAGGAGTCTACTAGAAGCAGTGGGAGTGAAGGGGGTGGGGGGTGTCTGGTGCCTTGCTCAAGGGCACCACGGCAGGGCAGGAGGTGAACTGGGACCTCTCCAAGTAGCAGTCCACACTCCATATTTACTGGTCGGGGGTCTTGAACCAGCGACCCTCGGCTCACAGTCCAAGCCCCTACTGACTGAGCCACTGCCGGACTATTGTATGTAAATAACCTGCACATGCTAAAATCACGTAGTTCCCTCCAGCAGGAGTTTCTCTCCCACCCCCCGAAATGCCTCCATCACTATATAAGATGCACGCTTCTATTGGCTAGCGCTCCAACACATTGTACGTGATAGGCTAAGGGGCGGAACATGTCTAAGTGGTTGACCAATCGCAACAGAGCTAACCAATCAGAGCAAACTGGGCTCTGGTTTCAGACAGAGGGTGAAAAGAGGAGCTGCAGCACAGGCAGTGTGAGAACAATGAAGAGCTTTTTGAACATTAAAGCATGGAGACATGTCCCAGTAGAGACACAGAATAACACTTTGTACCTGAGAATGAGCAGAATAGGGCCCTTTTTAAAATATAAATGTAAGTTAAGAAGCAGCCAGTGTGTTTGCACATATCATTGTTATGTTCCAACAGCAGTGTTAAAGTCAGAAGTAGCAGCCAGTAATAACAGTTATCGTGCACATGACATGGAGGGGGTTGTTGCCTCCCAGATTCACCTTCAGGCGGTGTTGCAACGAGCATAAGAGAATAAACCAGAGTTGGGGTCGAACAGAAAATAAAATAATGGATTCTACGATGTGAGAGGGAAAAGAGAAAAATCAAGAGTTTCTAAAGGAATGATCCAGAAGAAAATGCAAGCGGGACAAGTGGGCGGGTACATTAATGTGGAGGTTAACGGGCACAAAGGGCCGGTGTGAGAGCCGGTTGTTGGCCCTCTCACGAGATGAGGTGGCAGAGAGAGAGAGGGCCCGAGGAGGCCCTTTGTGTGAATGAATGCGTCTCACCCTCCAATGTTATCACGATGGTGAGTCATTAATCACAATCCTGACAAAGTACACAGTGACCAAGAATCACACACTTGGCAGCCAAGCGTGCACACACACACACACACACACACACACGCACACGCACACACACACACACACACACACACGTTTGTATTGCTCTCGAACTCACCTGCCCGTACTTCTCCTCTCCTCTGGGTCACAGCAGTGATTGCCGGATAAAAACTAGTACAACAACAACAACAACAACAACGAGTAAATACAAAGAGAAAACTGTAGCTTGAGGAAATGTGCTCCAACACCTCACCTACAGAGTCACAGAATGACTTCTGGTTGAACGTGCAAAATGCTTTTTTATCCTTTGATATAAAATGGGATCTTGTTGCTATAGCGATCCCTCTTGAATCGCCATGGAAGACAGTTAAGCATGTCTCGTTGACGTCTGCTGTACAACTAGGGCTGGATACAAAGAGCCGCTGGAAAACTGTAGCTTCAAGGAAATGTTCTCCTTTTTGATTTATTTTCCATTTGTACTCTTCGCCCTGCAACAGCTCACCTATACACATTAACAAACTACTCAATTAAGTCTAAATGGATGGTGCAAACATCATTTTTGTCCTTTTCGTTTTTTAAGAAAATCTGCTTTTGTGATTTCTCTGGAATTGTCAAATACGACACTTCACACAGGGTTCGTACACTTTGTCACCAATGACTTCTCCATGACCTTTACCTAATTTTCCATGACCAAAAAAATGACTCTTTCTCAGCGGTAGGGATGCCAGCGATTATTCGATATAATCTAATATTATTTTTAAAAATCGATTTTATTTTATTTATTTTTCTATTATTATTTATGTTTTTGTTTTTTTTCTGGCTTAGTTTCAACCAAAAATATATATAAATATATATATGCTAATAATAGTAATAGTATTAATAATTGTAAATGGTCATTGGTCACACCACCAGTTTGTTTTACTGTAAACTTGGAGGAAGCCTGCGTGCAGAGCAGACTGCTGCTGCAGCACGCTACACACCGACCCCGCCCCCCCTCTCCCTCACACGTGCGACTAAAGATGAACAAAGCGGCAGGTAAAAAGAGTTCCTCCTCGTGGAACTACTTCGAACTTACAAGTCCAAAGGAAGTTAAATGCAAGCTCTGCGAAAAGACGTTGGTCTATCACAGCTCAACCTCAACAATGCGTTCGCATTTGAGTGCGAAGCACGCCAAAGAGGTTACAGAGAAAGACGCAGCACAGCCGGCCATTACCAACTTCACTTCAAGGCCACGTCGTTGTGATGACATGCTTGTTTGTTGTTTGTACTGTTAAACATGTTCCAGTAAAGAAAACAACGGAATTCCTTTTTTTTTTTTTCTCCCGCGGGGGGTGGGTTATAATCGATTTTGATCATGGTCAGTTTCTGGCAACCCTACTCAGCGGTACCACTGAAAATGGTTTATTTGAACATGGAACAGGAAAATAAAGTCTGCATATGAAACATGTTGGTCCTTTCTAAAACAAATCAAACAGGCTTACTAGCTTCAGATAAAATATAAATTATATTTGATGCAACTTTAGTTACGTTTCCATGACTTTCCCAAAACCTTGGGGAAAATATTGTTTTCCAAAACTTTTCCAGGGCCTGGAATTAGCATTTTGAATGTCCATGACTTTTCCAGGTTTGTCCTGACCGTAAGAACCCTGCAAAGTATACACTACAGTGTGTCTGCTGTATGATGACGAGTACATCAAATACCCTGGAATACTGTAGCTTACAGGCTCCTTTATGATTTATTTTCACCGAGACGTCGACGCGTGCTCTGTACTACCTGCAACACCTCACCTGTACAAAGCCACGCGCGACATAACACTCTTTACTAAAGGAAAGTGCTGTAAGGGAGGTCTAAGTAGCTCGCTATGAGGGGACTTGGCAGCAGCCGCTCTGCTTCACAGAAGCCCCTCTCTCCGAGCTGGCTCCGGCCCCGGTCCTTCCCTCTGGCCTCGGTCTGGCCTCAGGGCCGGCCAAAAGCTCCACCACATCCCCGAGGAGCGTCGTTGCATCTCTGATCTGCTGCGCTGTGCCAAGTGCACGACCTGACAGGCGCACTGCCCCCCCCCCCAACACAAGCAGCCTCCTCCCGTGACCTTTGTTTTCTTATAATATCGCAAGGCTTGACGCGCCATCTGTTTCTATCTTTCGCTGTTTATCACACTGTTTCACAAACACATCCATTCCAGAGTCATTCGACACTCGCAGCCCATTCGTCAGGAGCAGGACGGATGGCTTTATGTTTTGTTACATGTTGTCATAGCGAACTTTCTTCCACGCCTCATTTACAACCTCCTCAGACTCTCTTTTTTCAGAGAGTGGAGAAAGCTCTGTCAGTTGATGCGATCCCAGCTGAGGCAAAGGACCCACCTTTCCCATAAGGAATGTCTCTCTCTCTCTCTCTCTCTCTCTCTCTCTCTCTCTCTCTCTCTCTCTCTCTCTCTCAAGAAACACAATTACATCTGAAAGGTGCAAACATATCTTTTTCCATTTTTTGTTTTTTTATAACAATCGTGTTCTCATGCTAAGTCAATCTTGAAGTGTCACACGAGACAGCCTAATCTAGTTTAGGTCTGCTGTACAAATATACTTTCTTACATTATCAAATCATTAAATGGAATAATTCAAAGATATTTTTTTGTACAATAGCAGGTTTTGCAATAAAAAAAATTGGTTCCAGGAACAGACGCAAACACTTGGCAGGACATTCTCTACAGCTCAAGGACTCTCTGAAGACTCAGGCTCATAGTCGATACATAGTGGAGCTCTCAATACAATACCAAGTTCGGCCCAAAGACGCTATTGATGGTAACTTTGTTGTCACATAAACGGTGCAGCCATTTGTCCGTAAAGCACATTCAACTCCGTCTGACTTCTGGCTCTCGCTGTTAGCTCGTCCATTCTGTTAGCTAGTGATCCACATCCACGCGACACAACCTGTAGCTCCTTTGTCTCCTCGGTTTACCCAGCATCCTCTTTGTCCATCCCCAGGTTTCAGTGGAGAAAGCCCTTCTAGCAGGCTTTAGCATGATTAGCTTCCCTGGGGTTGCCGGGCAAAAGTATAAACTCAACGGTGAAAAAAACAACCTAAATCCCTTTCTACAGGAAAGTCAGGGGGGTCAAACTCAAGGCCCGGGGGCCAAATCCGGCCCGTGACTTCATTTCATGTGGCCCCACAAGAGCTTGTAAAGAATATAATATGTTTATTGTACGGTTACATGCCGATTTACAGAAGCACATCAACTACATGTCCCACAATGCATTTCAAATTAGACTTTTTTCTTAGAATTTGAATTATTTTCAAAATGTCACTTCTTTTTTTTTTTTTTTTTTCAGAATTTGCCTTTTCTTTTTAAATCATTTTGTGACATGCGCACTGAAGAGACTTGCAATTATTTGCCCCAGACTTCTGCTTTCAGACGTAGTTAATTATGTAGTTATTACCCTATCCCATAATAATCCAACGCATAGGCAAAAATGTAATATAATACATTATTTTATATATATTAAATATCTATTTATGTATTTTTATATAGTCTTAAAGTTACAACCGGCCCTTTGAGTGCAACCATAATGCTAATGTGGCCCGCGATGAGTTTGAGACCCCTCTAGAGAGTGCAAGGCTTGATTTAAAAAAACAAAACAAAAAGTAATATCAAATGTAAAAAGTGAAAGTTGAAAGCAGTACACATCTAGAAGGAGCAACTCCAACCGGCTGCATGTACAGTTGGCTCAAGTTTTCTTTGAAGGCCTTACGTTCTCCCTCATTGCTCTCATCCTCTGAGTTCACTGAAGACACCGTAACAGTGGGTTAACCCCTAACTGGGACAGGACGCTTTTCAGTGAGAGATAAAGATGAACATCACAGAGAAAGTGTGCAGGAATGTGAGAGAGACACAGCTCTGTAATAATGTTTGTCTGTGTCCTGAGAGGAATCTGCGTCCTCCACATATGAGAGCGTTTAACGAGGCTGTAGCCGTGGCGTTTAATAGTTCTTGCGATGATAATTGCGTGCTGCGTGATGGCTCGCTCGTTAAAGCCGCTGCAGTACGAGTGGATTTCAGGGCTGTAATTGCAGCTTGTTAGGATGATCAGGAGCTGTGGCCCCGCGCAACGCCCATGTGCCTTCACTGTGGCCCTCGGCTCCTGGAGGCCTCTGAAGTACAGCAGCAGCATCCTCTATTAAACAGAACCACGCAGGACATTTTATTCAGCACGATGCTTTGATTTTATTCTGTCATGTGGGCTTCATCAGAGGTCTTTCGAGGTTTTCGCTGTTTTTAATTCCCAGTGCTTCTCAAATGCCCACTTAGCAAATACCTCCATTTCTCTTAGGTCGTAGGTCTTAATGTGTGCACATGTACAAATGTGTCTTTGATTCTGTGTGTATATATATATACATATTTTCACACATTTTTTTGTATACATGTGTTTTTATATTCGGGATTGTGGGAAACGGTATTTCTGTATACAGTACACAAACTAGAAGATTGACAATAAAGTTGACTTTGACTTTATTGAACAGTAAGAACCAAATAAAAGGCAAAACATGGTAAGATTCTTTGATAGATTGAAACATCCCCATCTCTGTGTTACCCTGGTGTGTCACGTTTAGGACTTGAAGTCAGAGCCAAGGCCTGGTAGAGGAATCTCTGATGTGGCCTCCTTCCCTGCGTGGGGGGGGGGGGGGGGTTCTAGTGTATAATTTAAGATTTCTGGTGAGCTAAATAGCACTCGGGCTCAATAGCCGTCAATATGGCCGCTTGTAAAATGTGTCTGGGACCGGTTGGAGGCAGGCTGGCTTGTTAGGTGCTGCGAGGCTGGTGGTGGAGGGCCAAGGCCAAGGTCCATATGGATCTGATCACAGAACAGTAGTGGCAGCTTAGGGGCTTTTACTCCAGCACATGGTGTGTCTGTAGTTCCTTCAGCCGGTAGCTCTGTTTCTCTGCATGTCTGGATGTGTCGCTCTGTGCCGCTGTGTTTAAGAACTTATCTTTGCATTACATTACACCTTTTTGTCCTAAGTGACCTTCGTTAAGTGCATTCGACAATGAAGAAAGAACCTCAACGAGCAGGAATCCTAGGTGTACAATCGTTTTCAATGGAATTTTTAAGGGGCTCTATTATTTTTATTTTCAGGTTCATATTTGTATTTGTGCCTCGACTGTGACATGTTTATCTGCTCTGATTGGTTAGCTGGCCTGCTCTGTTGTGATTGGCCAACCGCTTAGAGATGTTGGAGCGCTAGCCAATAGCAGCATGGATAAGGCCTCTTTAAGTGCTACCACATTGGCTTCAAATAATCCAAACTTGTGCTACACAAATATATTTTTTAATTCATCTCTTAGTTGTCTTTCTCTTTCTCTCCCCCCTCTTTTCATGAACTCAAATACTTTTAAACTTCATTTTTAGTTACTTCCCCTTTAGCTTTTTAATAAACGAGAATATCCCACTTTCATTTTGTGGATTTTGCTTGTAGTTTTCTGCATACTTGTGTTCAGCAGTACATCTGGAGCTTCAAGGAAAACGATCCAAGAACAAGTAAAGAATGCAATGGACTCGCTTTCCAGACCGCCCGACTTTTAATCACAATGTCATGTTTTCAAATGAGCTAAATTAATCCCTTCTCCCCTCTTTGTCTCTAACCTCAAATATTTACTGTTGGCGTTGTCTGGTGGCGGCGGGTGAGGGAGGGAGAGGTGGCGCGGGGGGACGAGCACACACCACTCTGCAGTGTGCCTGGGCCAGAGAGCAGAATGTGGGCCCCGCTCTACCCCGAGGGCCCGAGTGTGTAGCCGCGCTGCTTAATTGAGATCTCAACGTGACATTGAGCGCTTGTAAATTACAATGTGCGGGCCAGACAAGCTAGAGAGGCCTTCATCTCAGCAGCAGCCCAAAAACACATGGTGTGTGTGTGAGTGTGTGTGTGAGCGTGGGTGTGCCATCCTGCTAGTCTTGCATGCAGTTAGATTAGATAGACTTTTCGGAATACTCTTTTGGAATGTCTCTCTATTTCACTGATATGGGTATAACATGTTACTTTACCAGCAAGTTATTTGCATACAAGCTCTTCCTAAACTACTAAAAATGAACTATTTTTAGTAAACCTTGCTCACGTCATAACAAACATATAACCCAGGGGTGTCAAACTCAAGGCCCGGGGGCCAAATCCGGCCCGCAACTTCATTTTATGTGGCCCCGCAAGAGCTTGCAAAGAATATAATACGTTTATTATACGGTGACATGCCGATTTACAGACGCACGTTGCCCATAAACTACATGTCCCACAATGCATCTCGTTTTGTGACATTTGGACTACCTATGTTGCAAATGTATTATCTTTTCAATTTACACACGGCATCTATTGCACGTCTGTCCGTCCTGGGAGAGGGATCCCTCTCCCTGAGGTTTCTCCCATGTTCCCTTTAAACTGTGGGTTTTCTCCGGAAGTGTTTCCTTGTACGATGTGAGGGTCTAAGGACAGAGGGTCTAAGGACAGAGGGTCTGAGGACAGAGGGTATGAGGACAGAGGGTGTCGTATTGTCATACTGATATGCTGTACACACTGTGAAGTCCACTAAGACAAATGTAACATTTGTGATATTGGGCTATACAGTATAAATAAACATTGATTGATTGATTGATTGATTGATTGATTGATTGATTGATTGATTGATTGATTGATTGATTGACATGCGCACTGAAGAGACTTGCAATGATTTGCCCTGGACTTCTGCTTTCAGACGTAGTTAATTACTAAGTTATTATCCTATCCGATAATAATCCAATTCAGAGGCAATAATGTAATATAATTAGGGCTGTCAGTCGATTAAAATATTTAATCGCGATTAATCGCATGATTGTCCATAGTTAATCGCGATTAATCGCAAACTAATCACACTCAATCAATCAATCAATCAATCAATCAATGTTTATTTATATAGCCCAATATCACAAATGTTACATTTGTCTCAGTGGTCTTCACAGTGTGTACAGAATATCAGTATGACAATACGACACCCTCTGTCCTTAGACCCTCACATCGTACAAGGAAAAACTTCCAAAGAAAACCCACAGTTTAAAGGGAAAAATGGGAGAAACCTCAGGGAGAGCAACAGAGGAGGGATCCCTCTCCCAGGACGGACAGACGTGCAATAGATGCCGTGTGTAAATTGAAAAGATAATACATTTGCAACATAGGTAGTCCAAATGTTTGGAAATGCATGTGTGTATAATAGGAAGATGAATCCACGAGGATATCCATCCAGGACCTATGATCCAGGACCACAGCCACGACTCAAGATCCAGCGCTTGCGATCCAGGACACAGGACCGCAGGATCATCCATGACTCCGGATCCCAGCGTATATAGACACCAAAAAGAAAGACATTTGGGGAAGCTGGGTTAATCGGAACATGAGTGTACACGGGTATAGACAGAGAGAAGGAAGAAGTAAGATGTCCCCCGACAAACTAAGCCTATATCAGCAAAACTAGGGGCTGAATCTAATCAGCCCTAACTATAAGCTTTATCAAAAAGGAAGGTCTTAAGCGCACTCTTAAAAACGGATAGGGTGTCTGCCGCCCGAACACAAACTGGAAGCTGATTCCACAAATGTGGAGCTTGATAAGAAAAGGCTCTGGCTCCCATTGTACTTTTAAAGATTCTAGGAACAACCAACAACCCTGCATTCTTGGAAAGCAATGCCCTAGTAGGACAGTAGGGTATAATGAGTTCTTTAAGGTAAGATGGCGCCTGCCCATTAAGGGCTTTGTAGGCGAGAAGAAGAATTTTAAATTCTATCCTGTGTTCTATAGGGAGCCAGTGTAAGGCAGCCAGAACAGGAGTAATGTGGTCCCTTTTCCTAACTCTGGTTAGTACACGAGCCGCAGCATTTTGAATCAGCTGAAGCGACTTGATTGACTTCTTAGTACTCCCTGATAATAAAGAGTTACAATAATCCAGCCTAGAAGTAACAAATGCATGGACTAGTTTCTCTGCATCGTTTTGAGGCAAGATATGCCTGATTTTTGCAATGTTACGTAGATGGAAGTAGGCGGTCCTTGAAATTGATTTTATGTGGGCGTTAAAGGATAAATCCTGATCAAATATAACACCAAGATTCCTTACAATCTCACTGGAGGCCAAATTAATGCCATCCATAGTTAGTATGTCTTTAGATAATTTGTTTCGTAGATTCTTCGGGCCAAGTACAATAACTTCAGTTTTGGTCGTGTTTAACATCAAAAAGTTTAAGGTCATCCACGTTTTTAAGTCCTTAAGGCAGTCTTGAATTTTATTTAGATGATTAATTTCATCAGGCTTGATTGATAAATATAGTTGAGTATCATCCGCATAACAATGAAAGTTTACAGAATGATTCCATATAATATTGCCTAACGGAAGCATATATAATGTGAACAAAATAGGTCCGAGCACTGAGCCCTGTGGCACTCCATGGCTAACTTTGGTTTGCGTGGAAGATTCATCGTTACACATGTTTTATCTGTTCTAAATGTACCTTAGAGGAATATTTTTCTCTATACTCAATACTCTTATCAACATATGAGTGGACAAATATGCTTTATGCTAATGTTTATTATCATTTGAACAATGACAAATATTGTCATGAATATTAAACACAACAACCTGGAACCTCTCTCATTCAATACAAATGGTGTGTGTGTGTGTGTGTGTGTGTGTGTGTGTGTGTGTGTGTGTGTGTGTGTGTGTGTGTGTGTGTGTGTGTGTGTGTGTGTGTGTGTGTGTGTGTGTGTGTGTGTGTGTGTGTGTGTGTGTGTGTGTGTGTGTGTGTGTGTGTGTGTGTGTGTGTGTGTGTGTGTGTGTGGTGTGTGTGTGTGTGTGTGTGTGTGTGTGTGTGTGTGTGTGTGTGTGTGTGTGATCGTTGGAGCTATGTGCAACTCAAGGCATATGCTCGAACGGGAGCTGCCTGGACGCTGCACTCATGTTGCTGCAATCATGAGTGTGCTGACTTCTCCTACAATGTCCCGCTGTCTGGCTTCCTGCATAAAGTCAAGTGCTCGGCGCAGTTGTGGCGAAATGTCGCTCCTCTGTTTTCATTTAAACAGCTCCTTATATCCGTTAGCGCAGCTAGCTAGCACCAGATGCTAACAACAACAATAGCCACTGCGTACGGTGCATCACTGCGGTACGGTAATGCACGTAAGGTCTCTCTCTCGATCGGACCACACGTACACACACCCTCCCGGTCCTCCCGATGACCAGTCGGTGCCTGCCGGTGAGCGTGGAAGTGTGGTCTGCCACAAGCGGGCGGCAGTAGCGGGGCTGTCAGCATCAGCTTATAGATGGTATTTTAAACTCGATGCGCTCTGAAAAAACTACGGGGCGGCCGAGGAAAAAAAATACACATGCGTTAATCGCGTTAAAAATAATTAGTGGCGTTAATTTTTTTTTGCGTTAACGCGTTATTAACGCGTTAACTTGACAGCCCTAAATATAATACATTATTTTATATATATATATATTATATATTTATATATAGCATATATATATATATATATCATAGTTATATATAGTTATAGTTATATAGTGAGTTATAGGTTTGTGTGCATGTAACTGGTCTGCAAAAGCTACAATTCTGACATCACAATGTCACACTTGCGGTTCTATTGGCTAGCGCTCCAAAACATTGTATGTGATAGGCTAAGGGGCGGGACATCTCTAAGCGGTTGACCAATCACAACAGAGCCGGTCAGCTAACCAATCAGAGCAGAATGTCAATAACAGGCAGAATAATTACTAAAGTCTTAAAGTTAACTGTCACGCGATGTGCAATTTGGCACACATTCACACACACATTTTCACACACCAACCATGAAACTTATACACACACAGAAAGACACACATGCATGTATACAGACTTGTCAGTCATGCAGTGTATGTTTATATTTAGAAGTCGTAATGAGTGTGATGTCATTTCTCCACACTCCTGAGAACAATCTGGCAATCTGGATCCTGTCAATCACTCTGTGCCTGCAGGCGTTTGCACACTGGGGTGTGTGTGTGTGTGTGTGTGTGTGTGTGTGTGTGTGTGTGTGTGTGTGTGTGTGTGTGTGTGTGTGTGTGTGTGTGTGTGTGTGTGTGTGTGTGTGTGTGTGTGTGTGTGGTGTGTGTGTGTGTGTGTGTGTGTGTGTGTGTGTGTATGTGTGTGTGTGTGTGCGCGCATGTGTGTGTGTGCGTGCGCGCGTGTGTGTGTGTGTGTGTGTGTGTGTGTGTGTGTGTGTGTGTGTGTGTGTGTGTGTGTGTGTGTGTGTGTGTGTGTGTGTGTGGGTGGGTGTGTTTAGAGGTAATGATGAGCAACTCTTTAACAAAGACCCACCATATGAGCCACACATGGTGCCCTACTTGAGGAATGGGCTTCATCATTCTCACCTCATCACCGTAGCGACTGCACACGCCTTAACACACACCCACACGCACCCACTCTAGAACACACACCCTCACACGTCCACGCTTACAGCTCCACACATGCACAAGTCTACCCTGTCATTCATATGCACAGCTGCCACACACTCACAACACACACATTCACTCACCCACAAACACCCGCAGCGCCCCCGTTCCCCCCGCAGCGCCCCCTTTCCCCCCGCAGCGCCCCCTTTCCCCCCGCAGCCACCCCTGGAAAGGATGACATTTGTTTACTTTTGACATTTTTCCCATGGTGTAGCAGACAGGAAGTGTGTAAAGGAGTCTTGATGGAAGCTAATGACACTGACCCACTGTGTGTTAACACGGTGTGATTTTCCTCTTTGTCCCAGGATTATTAAAGAGGCCCTATTACCATTTTATTTTTGTAGTGTGTTATATAGCTTTGTGCATGTCAATGGTCCACACAGGCTATAATCCCTGTGTTCTCTCCCACACACTCCCCGCCCCCTGCCTGAAAGTCCTCTCTTGGAATTTACTTTCGGAACACAGTGACATCACTATGTAACACCCGCCATTATATTGGCTAGAGCTCCTACACATTGTAAGTGATAGGCTAAGTGGCGGGACATCTCGAAGCGGATGACCAGCTAACCAATCAGAGCAGTCTGGGCTCTGGTTTCAGACAGAGGGTGAAAAGAGGCCACAGACAGTATGAGAAAAATAAAGAGCGTTTTGAACATTAAAGCTTGGAGACATGTCAGAGTCGAGGCACACAATATGAACCTGAACACGTGCAGAGTATGACCTCTTTCAGTAACCCAGTGGAGTAGGGAACAGAGGGAATCTGAGACGCTATTCATTCTGTTTGGCAACTTTGCACATGAGCATCTGTTGTTTGAAGTGCGTTGAGTGCAACACGTGCTAATTAGCATAATATAACAGTAATCACTCGTGACTTTCCTAGAAGTTGCTCAGCAGAGCCCGGGGCAGGGCGAAAGGGTAAGACTGTCGGAGAGGCGGGAGACTACAAAGTGACCAGCCAAGCGACCGCCACCGTGTCTACGTCCTTGCTCTTTTTGTCAAGTGCATGTTAATGTATTAATGAGATGCAAAAGAGGAAGGAGGGGGCATCCATATAAACGGCTAATTAAAATAATGAGGAAGGAAAAAGCATGTAGTGCAGTGTCACTATTGATTAATTCATTCATAAAGAACGGCCGGGCACAGCGGGCGTAGCCCCCTGACACCCCCCCTCCATCCACTGTGTAAAGAAAAGCAGGTACGCTGTCAATACAGGGCTTCACACACTTGCTGTACCCAAGGATGCATGCTGGACCTACGATGGCAAATATGCCCACATGATATGAGACTGAAGTAGGTCTGCACACGTAATCGATATTTAATCAAAATCTCAATTTGGGTGCGATATTGAAATATTTTGTAATAAATACATTTCAAATGTATTGTGGAGTTGCAGAGATATCCCCGACTACCGTCATATTTTACAGAATCAACAAAACATATTTACGGAAGAGGATTAAGGCCACATTTTATTAGTTCTGAGATTTAAGTCAACATTCTGATTTTAATCTCAAAACTAAAAGAAAATCACTATCGATCAGATCTCAACAAAACGTTTGCATGTGGCCTTAAGCCATTACCATATGTGTTTGGTAAACATCCTCTTAACAAAGTCACACCATAATCATTTGAGCATATTTTTAGTGATGAATGACATTAAAGGTGGGGTAGGTACATTTGAGAAACCGGCTCGAGATCACCAGAATTTGAAAATACACAACCGGAGAAAATCTGCCACTTCCTTACAGAGCCCCTCCCCCAACACACACGAACGCGCACATGACCAATGAGAGCACGAGATAAGTTTGTGCCCCGATGGAAGGCTGACAGGCAGGTAGAAAAAAATCCGGCCCGGCTAAACGGATTGGATGTACTTTTTACAGTATCACGGCTTCTACAGATGACATTTTTTTATGGATTTGTTGTCAAAGCACTTCAGATATTCATTGCTGTCGGGATGTTAAGAGCATTCCATGGAATATAACAAAAAGTGTATCTCGAGCCGGTTTCTGAAACTTACCTACCCTACCTTTAACGATGTAAATAAAACCAGTACCTTCAATATCGTGAATCGGATGGTTCAGGTTCATGTTTCCAAATCGTTCAGCCTTAGACTGAAGTTATATTTAAATAATCATAAACCTGGAGCACCGACTCAGCATCTCCTTTGTTCCTCAAACCTTAAAACAGACATGTAGTTTTCATGAACCACAAAAAAAGAGGCATTTTCAAAGCTACATTCTTGAGATGAATCAGTTCTAAGGAGTTGCATTTAGTTTTTTACAGTTTTCACACGTGTCTATGTATGCAGTGTGACCTACAGTTATTTAACATTGAAGCATTTCCATTAGCGCCCCCCTCTACGGGTGACTTTGAACGTCCGTTGGAGTGTTTCTTATCAGGCCATTTGTATGTATCCTCGCTCTTTGAGACAGATTAGGTTGTGATTGCTCCCCGCGTCCCGTCCCCACTCTGAACAATGTCCAACACTTCCTTGTTTGGTTCTCAAACATGTGAACAGCGCTCATGTTTTCTGCCCATATCAGTTGCTCTTATTTAAAGCCCTTTCTCATGCTTCTCCAGTGACAGGAAATGACATTTTGAGACATGCATGATGTCTTTTCAAAAAGTCCTGCAAAGAAGGAGCAAACAGGTGTGTAGTCAGAATTGATTTTCAAACACTGACTCATCGGGTCTACTTGTTGAGGTCTTCGGTGAACCTCTGAAATATATATTTCCATTTCCTCCCCTGCACGTCTCGCTCGCTGGATCTTTCTTTGTGTGTGTGTGTGTGTGTGTGTGTGTGTGTGTGTGTGTGTGTGTGTGTGTGTGTGTGTGTGTGTGTGTGTGTGTGTGTGTGTGTGTGTGTGTGTGTGTGTGTGTGTGTGTGTGTGTGTGTGTGTGTGTGTGTGTGTGTGTGTGTGTGTGTGTGTGTGTGTGTGTGTGTGTGTGTGTGTGTGTGTGTGTGCAGCAGCAGCAGGGCAGCTTGAGTGCAGACAGACGTTCCCCGCTCCCTGCAGAATCAAGGCCCATCAATCATGTTAACATGTTAATTAGTGGGATTTATTTTATTCAGCAGAAATAACAGTGAGGATCCCATTACAGAAACCGGCCTGAGGGCAAAAATGTGTGTGTGAGTGAGTGTGTGTGAGTGTGGTGTGTGTAAACGTATGAGTCGGAGGGAGGTCCTCTGGGGAAGACCCCCTTCTCTTCTTGTGTAACACCCAATCTCTCTCCATGTCGCACTGTGAGAAATAAAGCTGTAATCAATCAAAAAAATTAAGTCTATCAATTTTTTTCGAAAACCAAACATGTGTTGTGATTTGTGTGGCCACACGGCAGCACCTTTCCAATACGCCACGCTGCATTTACCTTTTGAAAGAGAACGGAAATGCAAATTACTGAGTGCAGTGGGTGTGCTTGCAGCAACACTCTGATGTGTGAGGCGGACGTGCCCACAGACTACTAAAGATTTACACTCCACTGCTCACTTTCAGAGTGTAAATAAGATTAGCTGATAATACGTGGTGTTCGGGTTACCCCACCTGACAGTCTATGATAGGTTTCGGGTTGCATGAATAGCGGAGGTTATTTTACTGCCTGGCTGAGAAGCTAGCTGTGTCTGCTCAGAGGTGAGGGTGATTCCAATAAATGTCATATTATGTTGATATAGGGATAAGTACTGGGGACGTGCGATGAGTGCGTGTGTGCGTGTGTGTGTGTGTGTGTGTGTGTGTGTGTGTGTGTGTGTGTGTGTGTGTGTGTGTGTGTGTGTGTGTGTGTGTGTGTGTGTGTGTGTGTGTGTGTGTGTGTGTGTGTGTGTGTGTGTGTGTGTGTGTGTGTGTGTGTGTGAGCAGAGAGACAATTGAGGTGTGAAATAGAAGCAGCGACTCGGCTTCAGGACGATTAATATTCGGATGTTCAGTACGGCTTCCAATTAGCAAGAATCCTATTATTATACAGGGTAAGATTCAGAGACATATTGTGATAAGTAAGGTGATATACTGCGATGTGTATCGTCTCATCCAACCCTAAGCCCTGATCCTATAACCCTAATTACATCTGTCACAGTGCAGTTTATGGAAGTGGAGTAAAATACGTTGAAAAATCAGAACAGTGGGATATGCATTATTCCCACAACATCCAACATATTTACTTCCTGTGAGACTATATTTCCCTTGCATGCTAATTAGTAGAAATATAATTCATACAACCCTTAGAGAATCGATACAGTAACTCAAAACTTCTGATGTTCAATATTTTCTTACACCCTTCATGTTCAGTGCGTCTCTTTCTGTATCTTATCTTTAAGCTTCTGACAAATCTCATACATCTTCATACTTTAAAGAGGCCCACTTACGAACTAACTCCATATCCCTAACCCGTTCCTGTCGTGTTTTATATAGGTTTCACTTTTTGTAAAATAGGCTTTATAGAAAGGACCGGGTTCAATCTGAGTTGTATATTACTTTGAAAAGGCATTTCCGATTCCGTAGATATCAGATACAGATAGTGGCCGACCCCCTGCACCCCCCCTGCACCCCCCTCCCCTCTGGCAGGAGGCTGCGCTCCATCAGGACCAAAACCTCTCGCCACCTGAACACTTTCTTCCCCTCCGCTCCCGGCCCCCGACTGACACTTACCTACGCCACAACGTCGTAGACTCTATATGCGTTACATTAATGCACACAATGTTCAAATACTGCACATATTTCATATTCTATAATTCACTCTGTTTCTCTATTTCACTGTAAATCACTGCTTTATGGTATTGCTTCTAACTATATGTGATTACAGTGTCCTTAAAGAGGTTTTGTTTTATATGTTATGTATGCACCTCATCAAGTCAAATTCCTCGTATGTGTGAACCTACCTGGCAATAAACCCCGGTTCTGGTTCTGATTCTGATAAAAGCAGAGACGGTAAGCTGAGAGCGAGAGGCCGGTCGTGATGTGTTAAAACATTCGACACAGCTGTTAGGATAGCAGGATCCCCCCCGACCAGCCTTTCCCCCCCTTTAAGATACATTACGGTGCGTTTTTTTTCAATCAGTGCTCCATCGCTGAGGCAGGGCGTGTGCCACTGACACATGAAAAGGAAGGTGAAAGGAAAGAGGGGGAAACTGGAGCTGGGAATCTGATCCACCTTGTCTTTATCTGACGCAGTAAAACAACACCACGCTCCATAGCAATTCAGCCGCCGCGAACATGCACGTGTGTGCTTTGTAGTGTGTGTGTGTGTGTGTGTGTGTGTGTGTGTGTGTGTGTGTGTGTGTGTGTGTGTGTGTGTGTGTGTGTGTGTGTGTGTGTGTGTGTGTGTGTGTGTGTGTGTGTGTGTGTGTGTGTGTGTGTGTGTGTGTGTGTGAAATATAAGCGCAAGGCTGCTTCTTGATTGTTTCACCACCTGTGCCCGCCGTGTCCACAGATTAGTGCCTCCCACCCTGACACTCAAATCAAACACGACTCAGGTTTCCTGCTGTCTTTTGTGTCGAGCGTGTTAAGCGATTTTTAAAGTGGCCGTATCCGGTTTCTGCTCCGGGCAGACTCTCACTCCCTCTCTATCTCCCACTTTCTCCCAAATCTTCTTGTTTGTTTGATCAATCCAAGTGCACTTCTCTCCCTCGTGTGATGTCTAAAAATGATTAAAATGTTTGAACAAAGGAAGGCAAAGGAAGGAAGGCACAACAGTGCTGCTTCGGGCTAAGGGGACTAACTTTCTATCTCTAAGTTATACCCAGATCTGGTAAATCAGGACTAAGTAAGTCTACTCTAATTTCTTACTGAGAATGTGGAGAATTAAAACAAGAAAGCCGTCAGCACATGATGTTCCTCCTCCGTTCCCCTTCAGACTGAGGGTGCAAACTCTCACTGGCTCTACCAATCTCTAACTGTGTCCCATGTCTGCTCAACTCAAGTCCAAACCTTCGACTATTTCTTTCTGAGAATGTGATGAATAAAAACGCTGAAACTGTCAGGAAAAAAGAAGATTGAGCTGAGCGGGAAAACTCTCAATTTAAGTCCCATTCTTTTTGTATACCTTTCTGAGGAAGTAATGAATACAAATAATAAAACTGTTAGGACGAAACAAGGTCCAGCACTGCCATGGTTTCCCTTATCCAGTCCTTTTTTGGTCGACTTAAGTGCAATTATTTCCCCTTTTCGTTCTGAGAAACTGAATTTCAAGAATGGAATCTCTGTTAAAATATCTAGACTTAGTCCTGGCACCATTTTCTAATTAAAAGTTACTTCACAGAGTAATAAAAAGACCCCAAAGCGTTCTGTTTTCCACTCTCTAGTCCCACTTCTCAGATGAGTGGAAAGCTCATATCTCACTTTTCATTCAGCATTTAACTGCCATCCTATTTGCAAAGCTGACAACAGAATGGGGGGGGGGGGGGGGGCATGAAGATGTGTATGTGGTGGCTAACGAAGTGGCCTGCAGAGTGCATCGATGGACACTTGCCAAGCGGCCCCCTCCTCACACCCCACCCCCCCAGCACATCGATGAGTGTACCCACTCTAAAAGCTCACAAATTCTGCTCCCTGTGACAATGGTTAGGTCAGCCTAGATAAAGCACGTCCATTAGAGGCGATCGAGCCGAGGGGACAGGGAGACAGAGACGGACAGGAGGTTATAATGGGGGGGGCGGAGTGGGAGGGCTTTGACAAATACCAAAGGTGGCCATAACTCTACTTGTCTTCCTGGGAGATTTTTTTTTTGTTTTCTTCTCAGAGCCTGAGTGTCTTCGAATCCAATGGGTTTTAATTAGCAGTTCCTAAGTGGCGATGGTCATTAGCGAGCTCATTAGCATATTATCCGGGTGTAGGGCCGTTTGGATGGCGCGGCTCTCTGGAGCTCAATCTGTCTTTTTCTACCAGGAAGAAGAGAGATAGTGGAACTGACAGAACAGAGCGGTGCGGAAATGACTCTTAAAACCGGGAATTCAGTTAGCATGTTACCACTTCCAGCTAACAATGTTGTGATCATATTTGTGGGTGAAATAAGGTCTGTGGGGTAAACAAGCTGAAGAGCATTTCACTTTTGGTTCTCCGACAGAAAATACGTCCGTAAATACCGCACTCGTGAACGTCCAAAGCTTCTATGCGTCTAGGTGAGACTTCAGAACATCATCATTAGCTGCCGTTAGCTTATCGTTGGCCATGTGCAGCCATCCTACCGTGATGTTTGTTTATAGCCTAACGTTAGCTTTTTACTTCTGCCTATAGCAGCTACGCTTCAAAAATCACAAAGTGGTGTTAATATGTTGAGATTATCCTGCGGAACAAACCCTGTAAGTATCATAAACGTGTGTTGTTGCCATGGAGCTTGTTGTCTCTAATATACTGGAACCTAATGGGAAAATCCCACTTTTTTTTTTTTTTGGGAACCCCTGAGATGCTAACTTCCGGGTCGGACTACAATATGACATCATCTCTGCACCACTACATAGAGGTGAAGAGAAAGAGATGTAACCCAAAGAAAGGCACTTTAGTTCACTTGTTTATTGGCGTATTTCCCTTTTTATCCGAAATCTAGACTAAGATATTGAATAAAGACGCATGTTAGCCTTTCAGGAGTCACCAGTGTTGCCGTCTGAAGTGAAGCAGCCGCCCCTCTGTAGTGCTCTCATCTATTTTAGCTCAGGTCCTTTCTTCACTTATTTCCCTTCCATCTCTCTCATCCCTCCTTCCTCTCTCAGCCTCCCTCACTCTCAGCGGTTAGCTGGTGGTTATGTGGTGATGGTATTTGATGGCTGGCGGTCGGTGGCTGTTCTGTGGGGGCTTTGCAGGAACCCATCTGTGACCGTTTGCTTGTGGTTTGGTCAGACGGTGCAGACCGGCCTGTGGGTTGGGGACGGGGTCATCGAGAGACATCAGCCCAGATCATTACGGCTACTGTTGTCACTGGGTGCGCCCTTTAAAATGTTCTGGTATTGATTAAGATAAGACGTTGGTCGAGTTTAAGGAGATTTCATGGTCATTGGTAGTCACTCTATACAACTTAAAGGCTTACAAATAATGGACGTGATGACAAAGAGGAGCAAATCAGGGGTTTCTATAGCTGATGATGAATTATGAATAAGGTTTCAGTTGTTTTAAGTTAAGACATGTTGAGTAAAGTCGATTTCTGCACACTCCTGTTGAGTCTACACAGGATTAAACCTGTTTTTTATTGACGTTGTGGCTTCAGTATCTGGTCAGGCTTCAGATAATATAGAAATAAAGTTTGTAACAAAAATAGATTTCTCTTTTAATTTGAATGTACTGATCAATAATTCACCTAATTGTAAGTCTTTATTGAGAACAAATACCACATGTTTGATGATCACAGCTTCTCAATTTCAACTGTTCTTCATGTTAGGTCAGTCTTTGTTGCGCTCTGGGAGCTTCGACCAGTGTCTGAATAAAAACATGAAGTTAAACTAAAACGACGACATGTCACAACACAATCATTGTAAACTTGTGGCAGATGCTTTTCTTGGTTGCACTTTAGTTTCCGTGTATTGATGGAGCTTCCTGTGGTCCCCTCGTGGTCATGTTTTCATTAAGTGAACGGTGAGGTCAGTGACCTCGCCTTGACAAAAGCTTTGACCTCGTCCTCAGACTAATGGCCGATACTATTGACAGATGTATCAGCGCCTGTCAATACGTTTAACAGAAACATTACAGTTCGGACATGAAGATATACACCAACACTGAGAAGAGACTCCCAACTCAATCCCACTTCCAGATGCAAGTACACACACACACACACACACACACACACACACACACACACACACACACACACACACACACACACACACACACACACACACACCCACACACATGCGCACACACATGCACTCGCACACACACACACACACACACACACACACACATGCGCACACACATGCACTCGCACACACACACACCAAAACACACACCAAAACACACACACAGACACACGCACACAGACACACACACACACATGCACTCGCACACACCCACCAAAACACACACAAACACTCACACACAGACACACACACACACACACACACACACATGCACTCGCACACACACACACACACCAAAACACACACACACACACACACACACACACACACAGACATGTGTGTGAAGACTTGTTCAAACACTTTTAAACATATTAATTGTATTAGACATGTTTCATATTGTATGTATTTTTATTATTATTATTTAATTTTGTTATCATTTTTTGTTATTCTAAAACATAAAAACTTTCACAAAACCAAATTCCCCCCACGATAAATAAAGTATACGTTTATACGGAGATGCAACGGGTTGTATCCCCTACAGTTCTCTATTGTATGGACGGTTCGTTCACACGGGGCCGTAACGGAACCGCGGAAACGGACCCTGCAAACGATAACGGGTCCCAAGGTGGGTAGATCGGCTCCGTGAGTACGTCCTATACGATCATTTCCTGATAACGATGAAGCCATAGCCCCGCCTCTCCCCACCTCTGCTGCTCACTGCTGTAGCATGGTCAGTAGCTACTGTCTGCTACTGACCATGCTACAGATGTTAGTGCAACATCTACAGCTGCTCTACCACAACCATCAGCAACAAGTGGACATGGAGAACTACATGTTGCTAAATCCACCGCGGAGAATAAACAGAAGGGCAACCGGGCAACCATGGCAACCATGCTCGGGGGTCTTCTTCGCTGCTTTTGGTGTATTTAGTGGCGGAAGTACAGCGCCACTTATAGGCCCAGCATATGTACTACAGCGTCTCCAGCGGGTCAAGCGGTCTCGTGTGGACGGACACGTTTCGTCAGCCGATACCGTGTGGACGGAAAACTTTTTTGATATCGACTAAGGTTCGTTTTCGTATCCGTGTAAACGTGGCCTTATTCTGATTCTCTGAAATACACCTGCCCTCTGTCTCTCTATCTCACACACACACACACACACACACACACACACACACACACACACACACACACACACACACAAACTGAGTAAGATAAGTAGTGCTTGAGGAATATATTTGTTGTGATTTAAATTGCGTATGTGAGCACTGTGAGGGATCAATAGCTCTATGTGGAATGGCGGGAGATGTCAATGCCTCAGCGACAAGGACTGACTAATGAGTCAAGGGTATAATGGCAAAACAAAGAGGGGGGGGGCAGGGTGTGTTTCCCTCCTACCTTATTCCTACCTTCTTATTTTCCTCTTAAAATCTGTCCTTTCATTACTTAATCACTCCCTCCTGCTTTTATCTGTCTTCTACCATCCTGCCTTGCCTCCCCCTTGTTCTCTCCGTACTGACATCACTCCCTCGTTGTGTGGTAATGTTCTAAAGTTGTTCTGACTACTGCCGATACCGACTGACGAGCTATAAATCTGGCCGCGGTGACCACTTACCTCATAGGGGTCAGAAAGACCGACATGAGAGGAGGTGTGTTTGTGTTAGCCTGGATACCAATATCCACACGACTCAGCCGGCTTTATTAATACAGCGATGACTGATAACGCGCGCTTTCAATCCATCCAGCTCCCAGTTTACATATTAAGCCATAACCCGAAGCCGGGCGGTGACCCGAGCTTTCCCAAAGACCTGCTCTCAAGCCTGTTTTGAATGGGAAACACTTGATGCAATGCTCATAGTGTTTTTGACTAATCCCACAGGAATGTGTGTGTGTGTGTGTGTGTGTGTGTGTGTGTGTGTGTGTGTGTGTGTGTGTGTGTGTGTGTGTGTGTGTGTGTGTGTGTGTGTGTGTGTGTGTGTGTGTGTGTGTGTGTGTGTGTGTGTGTGTGTGTGTGTGTGTGTGTGTGTGTGCACGTGCGTCCATGTGTGTGTTCTCTCTCTTTGTCTCTTGCTTTCGCTGAATCCGATCTGTCAACATCATTAACTCGAGCATTGTTTTTGTTAACACTCAAATCAACACTTATAGCATTTAGGAAATGGTTGTGAATGAATGACTTTCCTTGAATTGTATTGTGGGATTTACATATTTCCAGAAACGTATTACACTAAGTTGAATACTCGATTTCTCATTGTTCAATTTCGACCATGTTATTTTTTGCTAGCAAAGCGCTGCTAAGAAGGACTATGTGCAGTCATATCAATCCGCAGAAAGAAGTCCGGTCGATTTACTTATTAGATGTCTTATTTCGTTGTATGACATTTCATAGGTGAAGTCGATTCATCAAAAGCATTCCTCAATACTCCTCTGAACCTCCATTACAATGCACAATGTAAGATACTGGATGAAGCGAGTGACACCGCATTGGACTGTGGGAGTGAAGTGGATCAGATGAAAACGAGGAACCCTTCCAAACTCCACACGGCAACGGCCAGCGTTCAAATTATGGGCAATTGTGGATTGACCCATGTGGACGTTTTTCAAACTCATGTGCGAAACACGCAACACATTCTGCAACCTCATGTGATCATCATGTTTGGCTCCTGGGTCTTCCACTTTATATATTATGGGCTTGTGTTCTGTTGAAAGAAGGGAGGTGGTGATGAGAAGTGAGAGCAGACAGTTTGACCTTGGCACTGTGAGTGTGGCTTTGCTCCGGTGAGTTCAGAGAATGGCCCGAAGCTGCTCCCACAAAGTGTTCACCACATGTCAAAGAGTCTTAATCTGGACTTTTATCAGATATCCAGAATCAGGTTTATTGCCAATTAGCTTTACACAGACATGGAAATATGTTACCTATTATTCTGCTAGTATGGTATTCGTGTTCGTCTCCACATGTATCGTGCATTACTTAAGATAACACCTAGCTTGACCTCAAACAATCATAGGAATATCTCTTGGGGGTTTTCCCTTTCCTGCAGTGTGTTATGCTGCGTTCACACCGGACGCGATGCGATGTTTGGGGGCGGCGCGATTACACGTAAAGTCAATGCTGAGACGCGATCATACTGGAATTCGCTCCGACGGCGCGCATGGAGCGGTGGACGCGGCGCGAATCACGCGGTTGAGGCGATTGAAGGGGGCCGCGTCAAACGCGAGAGTTCAATTTGTTCAACTCGGGCGTCAAATTCACGTGACGCGTTCTCGCGGAAGCCAATCAGCGGTGAGGATCTCAGCCTGCCGTCACTGACGTTCAACCATCAGCCATTAGCTGTTAGCAGTTAGCACACAGAGCTCACAGCTCCTCATATCTGTTCAGATACTGTACAAAAGTTAAACAAGAACAAACCACAGACTGTCTGTGTCATGGAGAATACAGTCGCTGGTTTATTTATGTCTGTAGGCCGTTGTTATGAGTGTGGAGTGAGCATATACAACGTTAGCTTAGCCTGGTCGACCCAATCTCCGTTCAGAAAACACGCATTTTAAAAGGTTTTTTCGCCTGCCGTCTGTCTGCAGACTTGTCAAAGCATTAATTCATGGTTTTTACTAACCGGTATCAGTATGTTGTTACGTCGGCATCATTTAGAAACGTGTATTACAATTAAATCACGGTAAAATATATTCATGTTGTTGTAGTTGTAGCTCCCGAGCCAGCGCGTCTTGTTTGAATGATGCGAGTAAACACAGCTGGCAGCCGCGGTGAAACTCAGGGGATTAGATCGATGCGATAGGAGCGATAAGAGCGAAGCAATTAGAGCGAAGCAAATATTCGCATCGCGTCCGGTGTGAACGCAGCATTATACAGGTTGTTGTGCATGCAAATGGTCTGCACAGGCTAACATCCCTGTCCATTAGATTCCTTATTTTACTTCCGGAAAATGGTGACATCACTATGTAACACTCACGCTTCTATTGGCTAGCACTAAAAACATATTGTACGTGATAGGCTAAGGGGCAGGACATCTCTAAGCGGTTGACCAATCACAACGGTGCCGGCCAGCTAACCAATCAGAGCAGACTGGGCTCTGGTTTCAGACAGAGGGTGAAAAGAGGTGCTGCAGCACAGGCAGTATGAGCAGAATAAAGAGCTTTTTGAACATTAAAGCATGGAGACATGTCAGAGCAGAGACACTACATACAAATATGAACCTGATAATTAGCATTATATGTCCTCACAAACAACACACAACCACACCTTTAAGCATTTAACCTTTAAGCTGTTGATTATGAAGTGTGTGTCAATTTCTCATTAATAGACCCGATGTATATTCTAGCCTAGGTAGGGGCAGTCTTTTTACAGCTTTGACCCTCAGGAGAAGAAGAAATCAAGAAGAAGACACACTTTAATAATTGCACATAAGTCACTCTAAGTATAAACAAAGTACAAATACACACATTCATCATGCAGGACTTACACACACGGCCCAACATACACATGTGCATTTTATCAAGAGGTGTCAGAGCGACATCTGCTTCCCAAGCCAGGTCTGTTCGTATTGAGCTACCGCCACCCCAATTAGGACACCTTGTGTGAAAAGCTGCATACAACCATTACAGGATTGTGGCCGACAATAGCTACCATATTGTAAAGCAACTGTAACTCGCATTCAGTTACTGACAGCTTGGAAGCATGCGGCAAAGCGCTGATACGAAGAGCACCGTGTTGCACCAGAGCTGCGGGTCGTCTCACCCGGAGCATGCTGTTCCACTCAGCCCCTCTTCACCCAGTGTGTCTCCGTGTCTGTTTCTTTTTCAAATTGCATTAATATTAACACATGATAATGAAGGTCCAGACACAGACAGAGAGGCCTTTTTTCTCTCCCTCTCACTCACACTCACTATTTTCCCTCTCTGTCTCTCTCTTCCTGTGACAATCTAAACCAGATGCCACGGGTCAGGGAGTTACGGCAGAGGGTGATGGTGGTAGTGGTGTGTGTGCGGTGTGTGTGTCAGTGTGTCAATGTCCAGATATGTGTGTCTTTGCATGCGTGATTTGGAGGGGATCAAAAGTCAGGATAGGAGGGGAGGAAGGGTAGGGACGTGCCAGGAGTCAATCGTCGGGGGTTGGGGTTTTGATGGTGGGGGGGGGACTGGGGGGGGAACGGGTCATTAATTTGCTGTCCTTTGTTTTGTCAGTTTGTTTTCATGAGGCCCTGGTCAGGACGAAAGTAAAAGCAGTCAGCCTGAAAATTGTCTGCCTGCTCTGCAGCATGTTCTCCCCTCAGGGCTGACCAACCACCCCTGGGAGGAGAGGAGGGGGGGGGGTGAGGCAAGGAAGGCGGAGGGTTGGTGTGCGGAGGGGGGGGGGGGGCACAGGGGTTGACCCCACTTCCCTTTCATACCAGCCACTTCGGCCAAGATTGATCACAGATTACAGATAGCGATCGTGCCCAGTCCAGCGACTCCTCTGTCTCTCAGCAGTCTCTGCTTCTCTCTGCCTGCAGACCCCAGATCAGCCCGAGATAAGACCTCACCCCCCGATTCATATCAGGAAATGACTTCAAGCAGTAAAGCACTACTCAATGCACACTCATGAACACACATCTTTCACTCGTTTAGCCAGTGCTGTATGTTTTAGGCAACGTCCTAAACTCACAGGAAACAGGCTGCTGGAGAATCCTGACTTCTTTACTGTTTATTTACAATGTCAAAGTAAAAATGATTTTGATTTTAAACGTCTACCTCTCTGCTTATATTATTTATAGGATGTGTGGCTCGTGTTTAGACATGTAACTTAATAAACAATATTTTGCATTTGACCTGTTCAGGTAATCGTTGGTGGTTATCACGGTCATAGGCCCAGTTATGAGAATGTCTTACCGGTTCTACGGAAGAGGATGAGATCTCACCGAAAGTGAACTCTGAGGAAAAGGCAGAAAACATATTTTAAGAAAAGAAAATGAATATTTTTTTCTCTGAATTCTGACTTTTTTTTATAGAATTCTTTTTTCTTTTTCCTTTTTTTTTACGTATTTTTCTCGAATTCTGATTTTTGTTCAGATCTTAAAAACATTTATCAAATGTGGTCCGAATGCTCTTTCTTACAGTTATAATCGTGCACATATATAATCATTTAGTTTAATCTTATCATTCATTTCATGTTAAATTCCAAATGTCAAAAGATTGAAATGCAGCATCGTGCATTTTGCAGGGATGAAAAACTGTAAATGTAAAAGCAGCATCGTCTCTTTTCATTTTGACTTGAACACAGACCAGGCAAAACAGAAAGTCACATTAGCACCCGCTGTACCGACCACATATCGTAGTACATAATGCATCAACAAAACTATTTTCTGCATTTATGAAAACACATGTGAGAAGGAACGCCACACGGAAAGGTCAGTGCTGCCAGGCGTGGATAAACACAGAAATACATTTTTTGGCAAATCCACAACATTTCATTGGTTTGTCAGAGTAAATAGTTCTGAAGCGTGTGTGTGTGTGTGTGTGTGTGTGTGTGTGTGTGTGTGTGTGTGTGTGTGTGTGTGTGCGTGTGTGTGTGTCGGACTGGCCCACTGCACACTGAACCAATAAAACTGAAAATCTGTGGAGTAAAACACTTTGCGTCTCTAGTTACACCCCCCACGGTTTTCTGCTGCCTGCTGGAATTCCCACCTCTGCACCCCGGGGTCCACCTTTATTTCCCACAATGCACCACTCTGGAGGCCGAATACCCTTGCCACTTTATCATGATCAAAAAGAGAGAGAGGAGAAGTCAGGAGTTAAGGATGAGATGGGGAGATTAAGAAGGTGTTGGTGCCACAGTGGGACTGCAGGGCGGGCGGGCACACTGAACTGGGAAGTGAGGATGATGATGATGATGAAGGAACACTTTGGTCTCCCAGATGTCACCTTTCCACCCGATCCTTAAGAACTGTGACGTGTCGGTGTGTGTGTTCATAAATGTGTGTTTGTGGTGAGTGTGTGTTCGAAATGAGGCCTTGTTTAATGCAGCCTCGTGGCTACAGAAGCTGTGTGTGTGTGGGTGGGTGTGGGTGTGTGTGTGTGTGTGTGTGTGTGTGTGTGTGTGTGTGTGTGTGTGTGTGTGTGTGTGTGTGTGTGTGTGTGTGTGTGTGTGTGTGTGTGTGTGTGTGTGTGTGTGTGTGTGTGTGTGTGTGTGTGTGTGTGTGTGTGTGTGTGTGTGTGTGTGTGTGTGTGTGTGTGTGTGTGTGTGTGTGTACGTGTTAAGGAGGGGGGAGTTTACCAGATTGTGGATGGAGGATATTAAGAGAAAGAGGTGGGGGGTGCAGAGGGGCATATTTCACAGAGCCCCCCCCCCCACTGAGCGCTGTGTACCCACATTGTTATGAGTGCACAGATCTCTAGGCCTGTAAAAATACCAGTGCGTACAAAGGAGAGCCCTCGCGCTTTGTTACTCTCACTCAAAAGTGACATCAGCCTCCCTTCCTTTTCTCTCCCCCACACCTCCCCTCTCTCTCTCTCTCTCTCTCTCTCTCTCTCTCTCTCTCTCTCTCTCTCTCTCGCATTCTGTCTCTTCTAAAGTGTGTGTAATGGTGTTGTCATTTCTCTGTCTGTCTGTGCTCCGGGAGGCCCGGTGCGGCCAGATGACTGTGAGCCGACTAAAGTTTCACAACATGTAATTAGGGCCTAAGTAGCAAGGTCAGTGCTGCCTCACCCCTCTCACCCCTCTCACCCCTCTCACCCCCCTGCCTTGCCCTGCAGCGGCTATCTCCCTCTCTCAATCTTTTCCTTTCCATTCACTTTTTAATAACGTCTCTTCTTTCCTCTCTTTCTCCTTCTTCTTCTTCTCTATCCGCGCCTCGTTAAGTCGGATCTGTTCCTCCCTGCCATCCTCCCTTCTTCCTCCCCCTATCCTCCCTTCTTCCTCCCCCCCTGCTCCAGCTGTTTCACATATCCACACCATCTCATTTAGATAAAGCCATCTTCCAAAAAAGGATGGAAACGACGTGACGAGCCTCTTTATAGAAACTTTTTTATTTAATTGTAGTTTCTCCTCTTATAAATGGTTAATTGAAATGCCGGAGGGTAGCCTGACTCGAGAGTCAATAAAAAAAGTCCCCAGAATAGAAGTTTATAGGGGTTGTCTATGTACATAATTAAACCCTTCAGGCGCTTTTAGAAGAAGGAAAAAAAAGAAATCTGCAAAATAAATGGTTATGCAAGCGCGGCCTGCTGAGAGAAGGGATGGAGAGGGGAGACAGATAAAGAGAGAACAAGAGACAGAGGCTGTTAGGACAGTGGAGCTCACAAATCAGCTTCCCTCCGACACCTCAGGGATGCCTTCACGGTGGCTGACAAGAGAAATACTCCGCAGCCCTCTGCCTCCCGAAAAAACAACAAGAGGGGAAGGAGAAAGCACCCATTGACCATTTTTAGGCAAAGGGTGAACAAGACAGCTTAAAGAGGGGGCTTTGTGTCCAGGCATTCCTCTAGGATTCCAGTTGTTGCTTTGATTTGGTTTGTTTGTAAGTCAGACTGTAATATAGGTGCAAAGAAAATCTGAACCTGCCGTCTAATGATCACATGGTAGCTTGAGTTGATACTGCACGTTGCTGAATCTTCAGGATGAATTGGCCGACACAGCGCATCGAGGTGCATGCGCTCCACACACACATTGAGAAACACAACTTTTTATGGGTACAGCGCTCTTCAGGGAACCCGGGAAGCCGTTAAGACACTGCTGGGCTGTGGGGCCGACACAGGGAGGTCCTGACCATCGCAACTTTGTTTACGTGTGCTCACAAGACTCTATTTCATTCCACATGGGTTTTATGACTTCTCTCTGTATCTCTTTAAATGTATGTATGCGAGTATGCACATGTGTCGTTCACTGGCTGCCAATCGCCGCCTGCATCCGCTTCAGGACACCGGTACTGGCCTACCGTGCTGTTAAGTGATCAGGTCCGTCCTTGATCTGTGAATGCTGCTTTGCATCGGCCAATCGGCTCGCTGCTCCCTCACTGCGAGTGGGAACCAAGAACCCTCCAATAAAACATGTCCCGGCTCCAAGATGGTGGAACCAGCTCCCCGTTGGTATCAGGACAGCAGACAGTCTGCACTTCTTCTGTCTGACTCTGTACGTAGCACTTAGACAGGGCGGCTAATCCAAGGCTAATACAGTAGCACGTAGAAAGGGCGGCTAATTCAAGGCTAACGCAGTAGCACTTCCAATGCTTTGGCTTATTGGAAGCTCAGGGCCTGTATCCACATAACACCTTGTTCGGTAAGCAATTCGATGACAGACTTTACCCCCTTGGATTTTATTATCTGTTTGTGCTATATGTTTGACACCATGTGGTATGAGATAAGAGTACAACACTCACCCTCGTCCGCCATTAAAACAAATTTGCTTTTTAGTCTTTATTATGAGCTTCCGTGTGAACGACACAAGCTTCCCCTCCAATTCCTACAGTGGCATCCCTGGCGCTTTTCTGTAATGTGGAAATATGTTCAACTCGTAACGCTTTGCGCGGCTGCACCGAAACAGCGGAGCGGGCGCTGTCCAATAGCTGCCCACTGCTCCTAGCACTAGACTCCTGGTACTAGGATGGGTCCAAAGCAGAGGCCACATGTCACTGTGTGTGCCGTGCATGTGTGACCATGAAAGAGGGTTTCATCCCTCCCGATTCTATTCTATAAAAAAGACACTATGTGGTGCGGTTGCGCTCAGAGAAAGGTACTGGGCCCTGATGTACCTGCAGCATGTCTTGAGTGTGTCGTTGGAAGCACTTATTAAAATAGCTTTGGATAAAAGCAGCAGCTGAATGTAATGTGCACATCTGTACAGTATGTGTGTGTGTTATCCTCCACACATCTGTTCCCGTGTGTGTGAGGCTTCATGTCAGGAGTGTGTCGGCCTGCAGAGGTGGCCGGCTCCTCCTGATGATAGATAGCAGCAGATAACCCTGCAGGAGCTCTGGCTCTGGAGAACAGCGGTGGAGAACATTCTGGAACTCCCCGCTGACCTGACACACACTGCAGCCTCTGTCCTGTTTGTTTTCTCTGCCGGCTCTCACTCTCCCTCTCCTCCTCTCTTTATAACATCTCTGCATCTCCCCCCCCCCCCCCTCTCTCCTTCCCTTCCTCCCTCTGCTCTGGTCAGTGATAGAGGAAGGGCCCACAGCGACCTGCTCACTGTGGGCAGCTCGCCGTTCTTGGCGCCAGTCAGTCGCAGGAGCCCCCCCCCTCGCCGGAGATTTAGGAGGGGGGGGGCTTCTGCTGCTTCTCTTTCGCCGCTGTCTTGTACAGAGGGGAGAGGAAAGAGAGTTAAAAGGAGGGGTTGATCAGTTATCAGGTGGCGGAGGCGTGGGCCGTGCCAGAGCTCCTGTCGCTGCACATTGGGGTCTTTGTTCAGGGGTGTGTCATCAGGGCGGGCTGCTGTAGATCTGTGTTGTTGGATGGAAGATGTGGTCGGGAGAGCGGACGCACGCACGGTAGCTCAGAGCTGGAGAACATCGCCTGTTCAATCAAATGCTTAATACATCTATTGGGGAATGAGGAGGAGCGTGGAAGGCTGCAAGTCGGGTTATTAAAGGGGGGGTTGAGAGGAGGAAGAAGAAGAGGAGGAAGAGGAGGGGAGGTGCGATGCTTTTACAGCCGGGCAGCAGGCTCTGTTTAATATGAAGTAAAGAACAGATCCAACTGCGTCATTAACTCTCAATTACAGCCATGAGGCTAGCAGGCCGCGCTGAGCTGGGCACTGTGTGTGTGTGTGTGTGTGTGTGTGTGTGTGTGTGTGTGTGTGTGTGTGTGTGTGTGTGTGTGTGTGTGTGTGTGTGTGTGTGTGTGTGTGTGTGTGTGTGTGTGTGTGTGTGTGTGTGTGTGTGTGTGTGTGTGTGTGTGTGTGTGTGTGTGTGTGTGTGTGTGTGTGTGTGTGTGTGTGTGTGTGTGTGTGTGTGTGTGTGTGTGTGTGTGTGTGTGTGTGGGGACAGTTGGAAGCACACAAGTGCATCGTGATGAAGAACACGCCGCCTGGCTCGGTGTTAAATCGTGGCTGAGACGTAGCGAGCTTATTAAATTCTGCTTTACAGTGTTTGTGCACAGTAAATACGGGCCATGCGGTTTGGTTCTGAACTGCTTTTAAAAAACTATGACACCATAATATTTGATATTCGCTTGATGTTAAAGCTTTGTTTGTTTATATAAACTATCAAGTAGAAGAGGGAAAATCGTATAAACACTCTTTCCGAACAATATATCCAGAGGCTATTAACTTCCAGTTATCTTAAATATATTTTTGTATCATTCTTTAGAGCAGGGGTGTCAAACTCAATTTCATCGCAGGCCACATCAGCATTATGGTTGCACTCAAAGGGCCGGTTGTAACTTTAAGACTATATAAAAATACATATATAAATAAATATATCATATATATAAAATAATGTATTATATTACATCATTGCCTCTGCATTGGATTATCATCGGATAGGGTAATAACTTCATAATTAACTACGACTGAAAGCAGAAGTCTAGGGCAAGTCTCTTCAGTGTGTATGTCCCAAAATGATTTAAAAAGAAAAGCCAAATGCTGGAGAAAAGAGAAATAGAAGTGACATTTTGAAATAAAAATCTAATTCTGAGAAAAAGGAATTCTATGAAAAAATGCATATTTTGAAGAAAAAAAGGCAAATTCTGAGAAAAAAGTCATATTTGAGATGCATTGTGGGACATGTAGTTTATGGGCAACGTGCTTCTGTAGCATGTAACCGTATAATAAACATATTATATTCTTTGCAAGCTCTTGTGGGGCCACATAAAATGAAGTCGCGGGCCGAATGTGGACCCCGGGCCTTGAGTTTGACACCCCTGCTTTAGAGGGTACAATTATTCCAACCGGTTGATTCAGGGTTACATTTCCATTGCCGTTAAGCTCTGCAACCGCCTGCTGGCAGTGGACAGAAGTCATGGGAAGTGCTGAGTGCACCAGGAGACAATTGTAAAATCTGACGCAGCCTGGATAAAGTGGAAATGGATTTCCCACACGCAATAAAGGCGAAAGCAAGAGTGGGAAACCCAGCTGTAACCTGTTAGGATCATTTTGTTAATTAAATGTTTCTATAAAACAAAAAGCAGATTATGTTTCCTCACTCATTTAAAAAGCGAAAGCAGAAACACTCATTCCTCTCTCTCTCCCCTCTGCCATCCCTTGCTCCTTGGTGAGCACATGGTGTGTTTGGTTTTATATGAAGACTTTTCCACTTTGCAATAAACCCAATGACACCATGCAGATAAACAGACACAAATGAGAGTCCTCATTTATGGTGGTTTTCATTAAATTATTTTACAAGAGCTCCATGCTGACAGACAGCAGATACACAAATAGACAGAATGACAGGAAAGACATGTTCACTACAAATAAACAAGATAAATATATAGACAGACCAAACCAGTCGCTCATGGAGGACGTTTTTGGGTTATCTTTGCGTGCACTGTAAACCATCTAATTCGGTCATGTATGGATGTGTACACTACAAAGTGCTTGGTGAGCTGTCTGGTCTCCGAGATGCCACAATGACAGTCTTGTTGTATTGGTTTTCTTTGAGGACATTCGACTGGCTCCCCGTCAGTGTTTTGGGTTACATGGAGTTCTTCTTGGTGCCCGAAAGAGAGGTTGGACCTGACTCACATTACGCTCTCCGCCGGCGTGCCAGCCAGGGTTACAACGCGGGCAGTTTTTGGCTTGGCACAGCGCAGCTTGGCTTGGCACCGCTCGCATTGGCGTTTCCATCAATACTGCATTTTAATGAATGGCAGCGACATGCTCACCAGTGGCTGCAGTGATGATGATGTTGGAGCACATGGAATAGGAACAGAAAATAGTTTGATTCTGCTTCAGAGACGAAGAATGTTCATGCACCAATCTATTTGGTTTGTTCAAGGTGGATCCCTTCAACCCAGTGAACTGTACAGCAGCTGCCGTGACCTTATTCAGTCTGTGACAACGGACGCTCTCTCCCCACAAAGACTGAAGTATTCAGTGTCTCATGTTTTCTCCTTCTCACACTGTCCTTCAGAGCTTCCCTCCATTGTATCCGGCCCATCCTCTCATCCTCCCACTGTGTCTGTGTGAAGAAGCTTGTTTCCCTGCTGGGCCCGGGTGTAGGGAAGCCAGGCTGAAAGGCCCCAGGGGAGAACACTTCTTGAACCCCTCTTGTCCTCCTGGTTTGATGCAGTGCATCTCTCTCTTGTTGGGTGTCTTTGTCAGGCGCTCCAGGAGGGCCATTACTTCAGACCCTTCCAACGACAATGTTTGAGCCTCCCACCCTCCGCAAAATCCTTCCATTCTCTGAGTGCTGCTATCCTGTCCTCCTGGGGAAAAGAAACAGGGCTGCTGAGGTTCCATAGGGATTCTGTTGGACAACTGGCAGGCCCTCTTATAGTCAGCCGTATCCAACAGAATCCCTATGGAGTGTGATGGTCGAGTGCTCAAAGTGAAACAGACATTGAACAACTGTAACATTAAGTATCCTATTCAAAGATGTCATGAAGTTGCTAGTTTGGGAGATCTAGTCGCATCAGAAGAAAAGTTCTCCAAGGCTTCCATTCTGTTCTGACAAACTTGGTAATCCAGCATTTCTTTTTACACTATATTTCATTTCATCTCACTTTAATCCAAAGCCATTTACAAAATGTGCATTCAGCCCAGAAGAATCAAGCTCAAGAGAGGGCTGCCGTGTTGACGAGTTATTTGATGCAGGCACAAAAGTTAGCATCGCTTACCTCAAAGTAAAAACAGTTGCCTTCAAGACAAGGGAACCTAAAGTGGTTAAATGAAGGGCGGACACACTGAACTGGGAAGTGAGGATGATGATGATGAAGGAAAACGTTGGTCTCCCAGATGTCACCTTTCCACCCGATCCTTAAGAACTGTGACGTGTCGGTGGTTGTGTTCATACATGTGTGTTTGTGGTGAGTGTGTGTTCGAAATGAGGCCTTGTTTAATGCAGCCTCGTGGCTACAGAAGCTGTGCGTGCGTGCGTGCGTGCGTCAGAGGGACCATGCAGGCCTGAGAAGCGGGGTGCCGTGGGGGGCTTCTCCCCGAGTATTTACTGAGGGGATCTCGATGTTTGGATTGGTGATTTAGGATGCTCCCCGGGTCAGAGGGCACAATTATACACAGAGGCCGGGGTCAGCTATGGATTGCCTTTCTGCCAGGTCTTCTCAGTTTACCCATGACGCCAGACCCCCACCCCATCCTCTGATTCACACCCATCAGAGACAGAGAGGGCCATTGACCATCCCGATAAAGTGATAATCACAAAATTGTACATTTATTTAAGAAATGTACCCTCAATTAGAGTTAGGGTTAACGTCGGGGTTAGACAGTCTTTTTTATAACCTACCCGGAAATAGAAATGTGTTATAGTATATGTAGTATTAGTTACCTGATACGACTTAGCTGTCGTCTAAAGACAAGGTTTGTGATGAAGACCATGCAATAGGACCGTATAATGAAGGTGTCCTACTGGTCATTATTATGATATATATAGATCACTGGATACAGTGCTGTGTGGTGTAGCATGAAGCCCAAATGGCCTCACTCTGGAGAACACAAGTACCCGGATGTGGCTTTTAGCGCATTGCTGATCTTTTAAGATCTATTGAATAAAATGGGGCTATTCAAGTGCTGAGGTAGTTAGCCCCAATGTCCCAATGTAAGTCAATGGGGAAAAGTATTGTTGGGCCCAATTCCACCACGTGACAGACTGGACGTTGTAGTACCATTGCGCCACTGAGAATTTGCTTCAACAGGTGGCGCTCTACAGGACTTGGGGACTTGGTGATAACGCTTTAACACATCACCCACGATATCTATATCAACATCTGGTGGATTTACATGTTTCAATAGTTTGAGGACAGTACTACCTCTAGTCAAAGGGTTACACATTATGGGTTTTCCCCTACTGATGACGTTTCTTCGTGGACATCTCTCCTTGTTTGTATTGTATTAAATGAAAGCATGGACACAGTTCAACTTTAATTTTCATTTCTTGAATGTAATGTACTCTCCGCACGCAATGTTAGTCGTTACATTGTATCACCACAGAAGACCTGAAGCAAAACGATACCACCCGCCTTCATTTCAGCTCTTTTTCATGGCATTCCTCAGGAATTGTGGGACTTCCCCTGCGTGACCACTGACAGGCCTTTACGGTAAAGCGCTGGAGAAGCTGAAAGGACGTGTGTGTGCGAGAACACCCTGACTCCCCTGCCCTTCTCTTGTGAATACATTAATTCATTTACCACTTCGAGGTCGCCAAACCCAAATATTTGCCTCTGCACATATTTAATATTTATGATGACGAAAGCAAACATTGCCCGACGGATTGAGTGACACCGAGAGGTCAAGCTCTGGGCTTGGCTGGAGGGGGCAAGAGGGAATGTTATTAGTGTGTGTGGGGTGGGGTGGGGTGAATGTGTGTGTGTGTGTGCTCTCCTGAGAGAGCCAGTCCACATCTTAGGAGCGGTGCACACAGCTCTGTTTGCACTGAAACACACTTGCAAATATGACACGGTTCAGCAAACAATTTGCATGAATATTTGTATTATGGATTCATGAGCTTAAATCTCAACTTGTCTGCTAAGAAAGACAGCTGTGTTGATGAAAGGGTGTTAAAGTGTGTGTGTGTGTGTGTGTGTGTGTGTGTGTGTGTGTGTGTGTGTGTGTGTGTGTGTGTGTGTGTGTGTGTGTGTGTGTGTGTGTGTGTGTGTGTGTGTGTGTGTGTGTGTGTGTGTGTGTGTGTGTGTGTGTTGTGTGTGTGTGTGTGTGTGTGTGTGTGTGTGTGTGTGTGTGTGTGTGTGTGTGTGTGTGTGGTCTCGCATTACTATACTTGTGGGGACCTGAATATGTTTACATAGTCACGTGTGGGGACTGGCTTCCCTTATGGGGACACATTGGAGGTCCCCATGAGGAGAATCATTAATGTTAGGGTGAAGACTTGGTTAGGTTTAGGATTAGGTTAAGGGTAAGGGTAAGGGTTGTGGTTAAGGTTAGGATAAGTCTCCAGGGAATGCATGTAAGTCAATGTAATGTCCCCTGAAGTGATGTATACATGGTGTGTGTGTGTGTGTGTGTGTGTGTGTGTGTGTGTGGTGTGTGTGTGTGTGTGTGTGTGTGTGTGTGTGTGTGGTGTGTGTGTGTGTGTGTGTGTGTGTGGTGTGTGTGTGTGTGTGTGTGTGTGTGTGTGGTGTGTGTGTGTGTGTGTGTGTTGTGTGTGTGTGTGTGTGTGTGTGTGTGTGTGTGTGTGTGTGTGTGTGTGTGTTGGGCTGGTTGGTTATGTGCCTTTACCTTTAGTACTGGTACATGTTAGCGTGCATCATCGTACATGTACGTGCTGTGCAAGTGTGCTTCAATGGGGTGATCCATTAGAGGGGACAGTTTTATGAGCTGGTCTCAGATCTGGATCAGCTCAGATGAGATCCTGTTTCCTTTGGACTGATCTCTCTCACCGCTGATTCCGGCTCAGGAGCTGCATGACTAAATGGTGCATACCTAATCTCTTTTGAACTGCAAACCAAAAGAAGCAGCCTTAAATTGTAATATCAAGTTTGCTGACAAGCTCTACTTTCAGATTGAGTTCCATGTAGCTTTTGTAAATGTATATCCCTTTGCTTTGGAGAGTTGAGAAAGATGGTAAGAAATAAAAGACTTCAGGTGTCTCTCACACGTTTGAGGAATGACAATGAGCACATTCGTATGTGTCAAAGTGTGTCATGTTAAATTGAAATTGACACACAGAGTTTGTTGACATCTTCACCCACCCACCTTCCAAGCAACCTCACCATGACCTCAGAGAGACTGAGAGAGTAGAGGAGGCAAACCCAGGAGATCTCTTATACCTCTTCACCTCCCTGCCCCTATCTCCCCTGCCTTTTATCCTTTCTTTCATACGAGCTATCTTTCTTTTCGCCCTTCCTCCGTTCACCTCCGATAAGTTATTGTGCAATTTTGTGGAATGTACACAGGCCGAGTATCTCGATGAAGTGTCATTGTTCTGTTTGTTGAAAGGCGCTCCGCTCTCTTTCTTCTTCTCATTCGGATATGACCGAGGGAAGAAAAGGAGTGATAAACAGTTTTTCAGTGAAAGGGACGCAAAAAATGAGGATAGAATGGGAGAAAATCCTGAGACAATATTTAACAGTGATTCACCTCGAGCAGGGGCGTTAAACTCAAATACACAGTGGGCCAAAATTAAAAAACCGGTGCTAGTCGAGGGCCGGACTGGTTCAATGTTTATTGCAAAACGTATTGAAATGAACTTGTTGCACATATTAAACCTGGAACTAACAAAGCTTAAATTATTGCCTATAAAAACATTATTAAATAATCAGTTACATTCATTTCTCATGGCTCTATCTGCAGCTTTTCCTCAGTCATTTCTTACGATTACATTTTCCACAGGCCAACAACAGCTTCAACAAAACTATTCCCCTCAAAGAAAAAAACAAACATGCCCTGTTGTCTCAAGAAAGGAAGTGCAGAAGGAAACATCCATTGAAACTCAGTGTGCTGCTCTGTGATGGGCTCAGGCTCTGAGCTGAGGAGACCCTCAGGATGGAGTGAAGGTGTGCGTGCAATATACCGGCGGGCCAGATCTAATAGTAATTCAAAATTATCCTGCGGGCCGAAATTAAATCCACAAAGGGCCTGATTTGGCCCCCGGGCCTTGAGTTTGACACATGTGACCTAGAGTGTACACCACTAAGAAGAAATATGGACTTTTTGACCTATTCAAGGGGAGAGTAGATTTGAATGTTTGACAAAATTATGTGTGGTTGTACCTTTGCGCATGGGAGAAAGAGCTAGAGTTCATTCATTGTTTTCAATTAGGTAATTCAGGGATAATTCAATCACACTTACCTCTCTTGTACAATTTGAATGCAAATGTAAAAGAAGACGAAAAAAGACAGGAACGACAGCACGCCTTCCACACGCTACTGACAGCAAGTTATTCACAAGAAGAAAAAAAATCATCCCAACCGGCCAATTAGAGTCTTTCTGCAGCTGCTGTGACAACCCTGGGGACCAATAGCAAAGAGTAATGGAGAAAGAGACTGCGGATGACAAAGTCCAGCCGGGTCTCCGAGGACTCATCCTAATAAAGCCACGTTAATGCTGTTGAAGATGGATGAATTCCATGGATGAATGGGTGGAAGGATGCAAAACTTGTCAAATCTACTGCTTGTTTATTCGATACGCTGATTAAATAGATGAATGAATATTACATTAATTTATATTAACAAGCAGATGACAAGAAAACATTCAAATTACTAATAATGTTCTAATTAAAACGAAACGGTACCACTAAGAAAAGTATCTGTTACATTGTTGATATCAAAGTTCTATCATTTGCTCATCTTCACCATATACAAAAACAAATGCTATCGGTGGATCAATATACAAGAAATATAAAAGATCAAGAGGCCTACGCTTGATCCCTGGGGAACTCCACATTGTATTGTTATATATACAGAGGAAACATTTATCAATACCCTCATGTTTCTCATATGGAGATCATTTTAAAACCACAGAGAAACCCCACAGAGAAGCTTTTTGCAATAGATGTCATAAATACAAGTTCCCTCTTGGTGTTAGTATTGTTATTCTTTAGGAATTCAACATACTGGTTGTAACACCAGACTGCCACTTCTGGTGGGAACAGAAGACGCTTGCTGTACCCCAAAGTACATTTTGAAGGCATTAAACCCCATGGTGCTTCACGGGACAAATGCTGATGAAATGCATGTCTTTGGACGTGTCTAGTGGGCAATTGTAGAAAGACAAGTGGAGTTACTTTGTGTGAATTAGTAGACCAAATGTATTGTTGGGAAAAGGGATGGGGTCAAGGCCATGTTCATGGTAGTGGGCTGAAAGCAAGAGTCTGTGTGGGAATGATCTCACTGGGGCAGCTGGCAGCACTCCCTCTCTTCTTTTGTCAACTCCAACCATTTGATGCCATTGAAACCGAGCAAGGCCGAGAGATTGAGAGAGCAAAGACAAGTGCTAGTGTGAAGGTGCAGAGCGGCGTGAGGCAATGTGAGATAGCAGCTGAGTTAGCGCTCTCTGTGTGGAAGTGTGAGTGTGTGGACTAAATTCCCTCTAAACGCGCCAATCCCCCTATTGTAGCGCTCTCCATTATTAGCTCTCACTCATCCCTCACCCTCCTCCTCATCCTCATCCTCATCATCATCATCTGTCCATCCTTCAAGCCCATTCTTACATTTAGCCAGAAAGCGGAGATGTTGGTGGTGGCATTGGGCGGGGAGCTAGGTGTTCTTTTTAGTTGTGAAGGCTTTGAGAGTTCCACACCTGTGGGTGTAAGGACAGTTTGTAACCTTATCTCCCATCCTTTGTCTGTCTGGCTTTTCTTTGGCGCTGGATGTGAACAAATTGAGCATTGTGTTTAGGCAGAGGCCAGGAGGATTGTGAAGGAAGGAAGCCAGCGAGCCCGGGCTCAGCACAGCAGTAGCCTGAGACGAGAGAGATCAGGAGTGATTCCATGTGTAAGATTCCTTCCTTCTCACGGACAGTGCTAATGAAGTGTGTGCACCCTTTGTTAGACAGCCTCCTCACGCAGAGACAAGCACTCTTACAGACACGACTATATTCTCACAAACATCTTTGCAGTGTGTATTTAGTGTCCGTAGGGTTGCATCAAGCAGTTACAGGACTGAAAGTATTCCAAAGTTTGAGTTGCTGAAATATGTGATGTTTGATGTATCTGTCCTTGCTCAAATAGGCTTCTTTATAGCTTTTAAAGAAACAATAATTAAGATGAACATTGAAAAAATCATTATGCTCTAATTAGAGTGGTGCAGGAATGAGTCTTAAAATCACTTTTGATCGACTATAGGGCTGCACGATTTGGGGACATAATCTAATTGCGATTTTTCGGACAGATATTGGGATTCGATTTGCGATTTTGTTTTTAAGCGACCCAACGGAAGTTTATTGTAAAATGCGGCCATATCTCCGGCTAGGAAGGTCGTATCAACGTGGTCCTGTCTCTACCCCTCGCGAGCTACGAGTGAAAGAACTAAACTTACATGAAACTTCCGTTGGGTTGCTTTAAAGTCAAGCTTCAGTTTAAGATTCACCCTGTAATAGAAACATGTGATGGAGCATCACTAACCTGACTCAGACGGTTCACCAAACCATCTGAAGCTCCATTGGAAGCCGTTTGGAAAGGGCAGGCACTTTCAAGAATACTTGGCAGGTGATTGGATCAATCCGTCTATCACCTTCTATCATGGGCCACTTCTGATTGGTTAACAATGGCTGGTACATGTGGAGCACAGCACTTCTGATTGGTGTGGATGACTGACACACAATAAGGAAGAAAATCGCAGGCTTTCCGATTTGATAATCGCATCATTTCAAATTTAGATTTAAAATCGATTAATCGTTCAGCCCGAATCGACTAGTCTCACTTTTTTCAATGTGTTTTTGGTTAGATGTCTGAAATAATGTCTGTGGTTGACACAAGCTAAGGAGAGTTTCACCATTTGTTCCAAGAAATAAAACCCCACTCGTGAATGCCAGAAGCTTCTATGTGTAAAAAAAAGTGATTGCTAACAAGTGACTAAATAAGACTACTACCGTCATCAAAAAATATGCAACACTGCCCCACTCAATCATCAATATCAATACCGTTTTAAAAAAGATCCTTTGAAAACATTTATCTTGTACTGACGGATATTGTACAAAGGCCCAGAAAAGAGACATAAAAGGGATGAACAAGTGCGAGCCATAAATCATATTTGATTCGTTGTCATTCTAGGGAATTAAGTGGGTTTTTTTTACAACCACTTTCCATCGAACTTCAACTTTACAAGAACAATTTTACAGTTTAATGCATTTCCTGAATTGAAGTCATAGTGTAATCTACTGTGTGTTTACATCAGAGGGGTATGTCTGCATCAGAGTCCGTATCCGCTGTCACGCTCTTGTCTCCGCTCTGTCGAATGCAGATGAGGGGGGAAATTAGCCAGTGTGGGAATATCAGAAGAGACAGATACCCGTGTCACCATGCCTCCTAATAAAAAAAGACTCCTGTTTCCAATTATAGCCGGCTGTAATGATAACACGAAGTGAGCGGCAACACAATAGAACAACTGCATGTCTACTGAGTCTCAGAGAGGGACGAAGGCGACGAGGTGATGAGCTGAGGAGCGGAAGACGCGGCAGGATAAGGGGCGAAGAAGAACTGCAGCAGTGAAGTAGTAAATGATGACAGTGGACGCAAGGGAGGGAACTCTTGGAGTATTTTTAGGTTCCTCACTCCCAAGGATGTTGGGATACTATCCTGTGGGAAGGCGTTCAAACCGAGACAAAATAAACACACGGATCCAAATGATAGCTTAAAGTATTTATAATGTAGTGTTTCTACGTCTTGCTAGAAAGAACTTGGACCGATCACGTCGATAAATTAAGCACTCCAGCTGTTGCTTTTAGTTTTCTTACTTAAAATGTACTCCGTTAACCTCTACTTCTATTATTACCGCTGCCATGGTCTTCATAGTGGTGCTCCTCGGGGCTGGAGAAGCTACAGAGGCCTTGGACCTTATTTTACTCCCTCACCACTCTATCTGTCTCGCTCACCCTAGCGTGACCTAAACATGAGGCCAGTGGATCCAATGTGTTTTCTATGGGAAGGTATGGAGGCTCCAAACCAAACCTCAGCCATGCCAGGCCTATGAGGGAAGGAGGGGCCCCCTTCTTTCGTTCGTTGAGGAAGTCATCACAGAGTCCAAATAACAGGGCCGTCCCCGCCTGGGGCCCGCTGTCAGGCCAATGATCGATGGTCTGAGCCTCAGATGCCTGCCCCAACTGGCCAGTGGTGAACAAAGAGGGGCAAATATAGAGACAGAGAAGGGGTCATCCCTGCCATGGTGGGATTGACAGTCAGCCATGAGGAGGACGCAGGGAGGGAGGTAGTGTAAACCCCAGCATGTTGATTGCTACTCTCTTCCTTGATTCGAAAAACAGACATGTCGTGCTGTTTTATTTCGTTTGTAACGTGTCCAGAAATCGCCGGCTTTGAGACGGAGCTACATTTTAGTGATTGCAGCTCCCGCAGCTGTGGCCACAGGAATGCAGCTTGCCTTCCTCGCCTCCTTCCTCTCCTCTCCCGTCTCCCTCGTCTATCTCTCATCCAAGCCTTCTCTCGTTTCCTCACCTCTTCGCTCCCTCGCTCTCTCCGCCCTGAGGCGAAGACTCTGGCTCTTCTGGGAAATCTCTGATTAACACTGAGGTCTCTTTTACCAAGAACGCCGTCTTTTACCCCCCCCCCCGTTCTTCATCTCTAGCATTCAACACGCTCCTGAGGTTTAGCCAGCATCAGTCAGGCCTCTGGACGGTACTCTGCTTGGCTTGAGAGGTATGTACCAGACAGACCCTCTGTTGTACCAAAAAGGGTGGTGATGATACACATGATCCACCCTCAGCAGGCCTTGGGCATGTCAAATCTACATATTCGTCCACACAATATGGCTCGGAACCCGGCATAAAGATTAAAGGATCGAAATAAAGACGCACATTAAGGTAATTCAAAGCGCTTTCATTGGGCAGGTTGTGGTTAAATAGATGTGGGCTTCCGTAGTGGACTCATTGTGTGTTTGATTGAGAAATAAAAGATCCAGGAAGTGGGGTTCCTTCCCTGTTGTGCTCTTACAACTTACCCTTAGCCAAATTGATCGTTTGAGGATAGCTGTATTAAATGTCTAAAAGCAAAGCCATTAAAGAAAGGATTCAGACAAATTGGAAAGGTATATTTTCCTATTATTTTTCAATAACCACGATCCCCTTAAACCAAACTCTAACTGTGAATAAGAGAATAAACACACCTTACTTTAAGTCACATGTGTCAAACTCAAGGCCCGGGGGCCAAATCAGGTGGAGGTGGATTTAATTTCGGCCCACAGGATAATTTGTAATTCCTATTAGATCTGGCCCGCCGGTATATTGCACGCACACCTTCACTCCATCCTGAGGGTCTCCTCCGCTCAGAGCCTGACCCCAAACATTGATGACCTTGCACCCAAGATGAGAGGCCAAGTGTCTGAACTAGCATCACAGAGCAGCAACCTGAGCTCAATGGATGCTTCCTTCTGCACTTTCTCTCTCACGACAGCAGGGCATGTTTGGTTTGTTCTTTGAGGGAAATGTTTTGTTGAAGCTGCTGTTGGCCTGTGGGAAATGTAATCATAAGAAATGACTCTGGAAAAGCTGCAGATAGAGCCATAAGAAATGAATGCAACTGATTATTTAATGTTCTTTTTATAGGCAATAATGTAAGCTTTGTTAGTTCCAGATTTAATATGTGCAATGAGTTCATTTCAATACATTTTGCTATAAACATTGAACCAGTCCGGCCCTCGACTAGTACCCAATTTTTTATTTTGGCCCACTGTGTATTTGAGTTTGACGCCCCCTCTATTCTGACCAACTGAGCCCTTTTTTCTCAAAGTTATAACACAATAGCCACTTTCTCGCGACTGGGTAATGCTTATAAGACCAACTGCAAGTGTTTATAACAAAAAATAGACAATGTTTTTGGGCTGTTTGAATTGCTTGACAGGCTTATGAATTGCTCTTCAGACAAATCCTGCGGAGCATCAATGAAGTGTATTTTCCAGGAGAAAAGTGGGGAGATGTTAGTCAGTGGAGTGGAGAGCAGGCCATTGTGAGAGCAGAAGTGCCGCGCTGCCTTCAAGGCCCTGAGAGCACTTATTGTTGTCTCCCCTCTCCATATAAGTCAAACTAAGCTGACTGAATGTACTTGACCCTTCACCCACTCCCTCTTTTCACTCACACTCCTCCACTCTTCCTCTTCTTTGCTGCTCCACTCCTACTGCGTGTGGTCTCGCTTTAACCACCTATCTCCATGTTGGACGTCGGATTGTCCCATCTCTCGACGAGAAGATATAATTGAATGTGGTTGAACGTACTTGAATCAACTCAAGTGTATTTCTCTAACACAATTCCTGAATTAATTTAGCTACCCATGAGATTATGAATACAACACCTGGTCTGGGGTAGGGTTGCCTTGAATCGGCTTTACTTGCCCATGCTGATTAATATGAACGAGATATAAAGGTCAGGTGTAAAACACTAAACCAAAAAGGAATTGGTATGGGTAATTAAATGCTGGTTGAGATAAAATACATAGCGATAGCTTCGTAAAAGAAAAGGGTGTTAATAGAAAAATGTTCCGAACCAGAGGTGGCAAATTTGAAAAGGGACTGCTATTCAAAGCAATTCAGCTTTATTTGAATTATATTAAAGGTGGGGTAGGTACGTTTCAGAAACCGGCTCGAGATACACTTTTTGTTATATTCCATGGAATGCTCTTAACATCCCGATAGCAAAGAATATCTGAAGTGCTTTGACAAAAAATGCATACAAAAATGTCATCTGTAGAAGCCGTAATACTGTAAAAAGTACAACCAATCGGATTGGACGGCCTACCTGCCTGTCAGCCTTCCATCGGGGCACAAACTTACCCTCATTGGTCGTGTGCGCGTTCGTGTGTGTTGGAGGAGGGGCTCTGTGAGGAAGTGGCAGATTTTCTCCGGTTGTGTATTTTCAAATTCTAGCGATCTCGAGCCGGTTTCTCAAACTTACCTACCCCACCTTTAAGGTACATATTAAATCAATTTAATTCATTCAAACTTGAGCAACACAGCTATTTTCTACAGTTTATATTTTATTTAGGTTTTGCCAGCAAGGATTACAAAATACAACAAATACCAAATGTTTTAGAAAAACTACTCAAGCATCATGAAAAGCCTAAAACTTCCCTGTAAAATCCATTCTAATCAATGAAGTAATCACTGGTTAGTTTGACACTCTCAAGTGGCACCTTAAGGACGCTGGCTTTAATTGTCCTGTGGAGAGGGGGGGGGCTTTCCTCACCATGTCCCTGAAAAAGATTTCCATCAGCTGTGAGGCCTGTTTTCTCTAAGCTCCTCACTGTTTTACTCTTTTATTAATACACAACGTTTCCAGTAATGTTGCCTCAATATTTGATCTAACACCAAAAAAGGTTATTTTGGTTTGGGAGTATTTGGTTTGGAAGATGTTGCTTGTGTGTTTGCCGGTGCTTGTGTCCACTCAGATGTGTCATGGTTGTTATAAATGGAGCATGACTATCGGGTTTTAGTGTGTCGTCTTCTTTTTCTCTGAAGGCCAGACAGAGCTAATTATTGGGCAGGAAATGAGTCAAGTTCCTGCCGCAGTTAGGATGTTCAGAGGAAACGACCATAAGTTGACCAACTGAAGAAGAGGGATGACTGGACAATGACATGGGTGTGTGTGCTTGTGTACGTGTTTGTGATGCACTTTCTCAAAATGGAAACTTTGCCTTGGAGCCTGATGTCCTCAGAAATGTGAAATAATGTAATGGAACAGTACACTCTGAAGCATGTCATGAGTTATTCTGAACTTTGGTCTGAGGTGAGTTAGAGAAATATGCAACGCCCACAAGAACCAGAACTGAGAAACATCGGATCTGTGGCTGCGGGGGATGGTGGAGCATACCTGCATCTTGAGTACCGCACCACTGGGACTTAGGAAAGTGTGTATTGCTGTCAATGCTCAAGTAGAATCATATTCATTGTATGGGCTATGAAGAGTTCTGTACTTGTGATATTTTCTAAAGCCCTCCATTCTTCGGTACTTGTTGTCATTTCCTATTTTTCCAATTCATTTGAGCTGATCTTAATACTTGCCCTGAGTCAAAGGTCACCTATCATGCTATTTTTAGGCAATAGCATAGGTCTCAGATATATACAAATATATAAAAAACATGTCTTTGAAGTGTTTTGCTCAAAATACCAAACGATCACCCATTCTAGCCACGCCTCCCCTCTATTTCACTTCCTGTTTCAAAAGTGCTGATTTGGGTATTAAGCTTTAAAAAAATAAAAAAGCAGGGGTCTGAGCTCATGCGGGACCCGGCAGCTACCGTCTAAACTAAATGCTGCCGTGATGAAACGCCATATCATGGATTATCAAGGATCTGAAACAGCATGGAGCTCAAAGGCTTTCTCTCTTGCCGGTTACACCACAAGGTGAGCTCCTTTCTACTTCCTGCTTCTTCACACACATGCTCTCCAGTACAGGTTAGCTCTGAGTGTTAGCGATGCTAATGTGAACACCGACCATATTACGTTCAAAACAGTCGGGCATTGTTTCTGATAGCAACGTTTCTGATAGGGCCGTGGGTCCGATATTACGTCATATCGGATGCAAATCTGGATCAGCTCCGTTGTAGCCCCGTTTTTAGAGATTTGGGTACGGAGGAAAAGAGAGAGGGTTTTATTTTCTGACGCTGCGTGAGTTCCCCGACACACCGGGGACACATCTTTATGTATAAAATACATCAGAAAATGCATTTTGCATGATAGGTCCCCTTTAAAGGTTTATTCAGATCACCTGTTGCACACGATGTGGAAACTGGTTCTTAATTAACAATTGAGAGCAGCTTTTTGCATTCTCTCTTTCTCCAATCAGGATATGGTGATTCCTTTAGGGCCTAAAACAGGTAGATAACAGCACATCTAGGCCTTTTGTTTGCCTTTTTTTTTTTTTTTACTAAAACGTATGCAAAAATGTCCTCTCAGCAGTCAGCAGGCATTATGAGCCAAAAATACAGTTTATTTTTGCCTTTTTGAGACTCTTGAATATTTGAAAGTGAATATTTAAAAGTAAATTCTACCTGCATAAGGCAGATTTCATAATCATTTCTGAAAGAGTTTATTCTTATGTCCTTATGATATAAGAGGTGTTTGTTAATTATCCAAATTAATCTGTCTATTAGGGGCATTTCATCCATTTTAAGTGGATTGTAAAGGCCCTCCAAGTTTGAATTGCAATTGGCTAGGAACTTTAATCTAGGGTATCAGTACTGCCACATAACAGGTCACTTTTGTTCTGATTAGGGAAAATTAGGGCTTGGACTTCAGTTAATATACATGGCTGTGTTGCCCCCATTGTGCTCAGTCCACTCCCATGTACAGGTAGGCTCCTTGTGCCACCAGCAGCAGCTCTGCAGGAGTTACAAGAGGAATGCTGATCAGATGAGATATGGAAGTAGCTGTATGCGTGCACCAATGTGTGAGTGTTTGTGTTATTCCTAATGTAAGGCAGATCATTTGGTCTGCTGCTTTAAAACAAAAGGGCTCTGGTCCAGTTTGCTCCCATGGGGAGGCTGCCTTAGCCCAGGAGAGAGGAGAGAGAGCTTGTTGGGCTCACTCCTCCACACTACTTTATGGGAGGGTCAAGGTAGTTAACTAGTGGCAGGCGTTCAGATGGGTTCTGCTCTGACTTCAAACAGAGAACATTATGGCCGTGCGCGCTCACAGGATATTGCACTGTAAGGCCACTGAACACGGCTGGGCTGGAGAGAGGAGGCTTTGTATGGAGCCCATTAGAGCCCTAAACCAATACTAATGAAGCCGTTTCCTGTACAAACGGAGCGGCTCAGGGGAAACTGGCTCGAGCTTTTAATAAGGCCCTCACCAATCCCAGTTAAGATGCTGGATTTTTTTTTTTATCTCGGGTACTGAGCGGGTTCCAAGCAGAACCTCCGTTTTGGAAAAGTTAATTACGCATGATTAATGGAGCGTTTTCCTTCCAATGATATCTGTGACAGCACAAAGCTGTCGTAAGGCTTGTCAGGCCCAATTCGAGCTGAATAAGTATTTATGTGATCGCATGTGATGGGCCTCCTCTCACCAGCACCAGCCCTCATCAATCAAGCCCCGCTGCTCGGAGTAGTGGGAAATTGGTCTATCAGTGCGGCTGCCTACCGACACCCCCCCCTCCCCTCCCCACTCCCCCCCGCCCACTGCCACCACCGCCACCTCCCTCCCTCCCCATTCAATCAGGCCTGAGGCTACAATGCTTCTTTAGCTCTTACTTCTGACCAACGCAGGGGTCACGGGGGGGAAAGTGGGAGCCAGAGCCGAGCCCATCCATTACGGCTCTTGTTTCTCTCGGTGGCAGCCGGACGACGGGATTCTATTAAGAGCTCCGTCTATTCAGCACTGAGATTACACCAGGGCCCTCTCGCCGAGCACACCTCAACACCAGCCCCCAAGCCCTCGCCAAAACCCCTATACCCACCCTAGGGGCCGTATAGCCTCCCCACCACCACCGCTGCCGGAGCACAGTCCTCCTTTTTCCTTTTTTTTTACACTTCCAGCTTGTCGAAGTGTTTTTTTTCACTGAGAGAAAGACAGAATGAAACAGGAAGACAGGCGGAAAAGCTTCGAGGAGAATGAGAGCAGACACTCTAACCTGTTTTCGATGTGGACACACTGCTTGGACAGCGTTTGGCCTCGAAGCGGTGCCACACACACTCACAGGGGAATACAGGCACACACACTCCCGAGCCGTAAGCATACTGTCCCATAGAGCTTCAGCACCTGGAGGTTGGATCATCCCCACCGCAGTATAAACACTCTGAGATGGGTAACATCACAAACACAACTCCGGCGCAGTTACGCCGTAAACACCCGCCGACGCCAGATCAAACCGCCACTCCTCCGATGTTTAAGAAGCTCGTTTGTCTCCCGCCGGCCTGAAGAGACTCTTCATTTACTTAATATGTGTTAGCACTCGAGAGAAAGAGAGGGGAGTGCTGCAGGGGTCGCGCCCCCCGCCTGGATGGATGGGGGTCTTCGTGTCAAAGAGAAGGAGAGAGACAGCGCTCCTGTCAAACAAACAGAAATTGAATACGTTGCCTTCTATCAGGATGTCCGCAGTGTGTACATACTCTCTTAGCTTTGATTATGAATAAGCCCCTCTGTCTTATAAACAAGTGGAGTGAAGGCATTCATCAGGGATAGAGAGGTAAGGGTGTGAAGAAGGAGGAATGTGCTCTCCTCCTACAAGAGTCTGCTGTCGAGTGGATGATGAAGCGAGGAGAGGAGGAGGCTCAACGAGAACGAAACAGAAGGTGGATGAGGGATTAGAAGAAACATCTTTGACGTGGTTTAACCATACACGAACACTTCCTTCTGCATCGGCCAATCAGCTCGCTAGGATGCGAGTTGGACACAGATGCTCATCAAATAATTATCACATTGTATTTAAACATCCCAATATCACAGACTTTTTTCAAGGGTGTTACAGTGCAGCATACGACAAAATCGGAAAATCTGACAGCTGAAGCCGTAGCCAATCAAACCGCGTCTAAGCTGGGAGAGATATCCCGCCGTTCATTTCTATATTTCAAAAAAAGTTGGAGGAGAAACTAATTATCGCCGTAGCAAATCACCCGGTTTTGTATGAGCAGACCCTCTTCACCTACCGGGATACAAACCGGAGGAACCAGGCATGGAGGGAGGTGGCAGGGACAGTGGGGGAAACTGGTAGGTTTTCGCCTGTTTGGGGAGTTTATATATATATTGCTCGCATAAAATCCCCGGGGTTTTTTGCTTTGTATGTCGGGGGCGGGAGATTCATGTGATTGGTTGTTGGTCGCGTTGCTTGAATAAAATCCCCAAGCTCCAGACACGCCCAGCTCCAAGCTTGTTTTGAAGCTGTAGTGTGGACGCTCCGTTAGACCTCCAACCGAGCGGACAAACTCCCAAAGAAACCTCCACAATGTTGAGGAAAAATAGAAGAAGCCTCAAATAGAAGAAGCCTCAGGGGGAAAGATACAGAAACAATATATTAAAATGAAAACATTGGGAACTCAAATGATAACAATGATTGTGAAAGTATATAAAAGCGATGGAACTGGGTGGATACCGCTCTCTCCGGTGACCAACACCGACCTTTTCGATATCCCGTTTAAAAGAACGGTGGAACGATCTCCCCGTTGATATCAGGACAGCTGAACGTCTTCACATCATCCGACTTACAACCCACCTGCTTTTCCTGCTCCTCGGCCACAAAACCGTAAAAATAAAACTAACACAAAATACCAAATTGGCGTACTCTGAAGGTTTTAGCCCATTTGAAACTAATGCACTAGCACTTTCTGTGGTTTGGCTAATTTGAAGTTTCTCGCTGTTCTGAGCATGCAGCTTCAAGGTCTATTGCATCGGACATCTAAATGAAATGTAGTGTAACGTAAACGAGAACAACGGTGAATGGAGTGTTTAGTAGAGGAGAGGTACCAGCAGCAGGAGAGCAGAACAAAGAGGATAAACAAAGAAGAGAGAGGAAAGAGGAGACAAAGGAAAGAGGAAAGGAAGAGAGGGTTTGTCCCGGGCACCCAGGGTTACAGTGGGTGCAGTGACTCTCAAGGGGTGTTTCTGCATGGTTTGGAGTTGGCAGCCGTCGTGCAGGTTAACAGGATCGGAATGCTTCTTCAGGGGCAGCGTAATCAGCACCAACTTCCTCTGATTGAGAAAGCGTAGGCCTCGCTCTCCGCCTCTTTTGTTCGGGCCGAGCTGCGCTGACAGCACGGAGGAAGCAGCCGTCCGACGGTCGGGGGAGATGTTGTATAAACACCGTGTCCGTGCAGGGGAGAGGGAGAGAGAGAGAGAAACTGACAAACCTCGTAGTGACTAATGCGTCTGCGCGTCGGTGTGCGCTTTCGTGCCATCTGTGCACAAATGTAGTGAAAGTAAAAGTAAAATATTTTCCCCTGAATTGTCGTGGGGCGGAAGTACAATGTAGCAGAAAATGGAAATACTCGTGTAAAATACAAGTACATCAAAATGTTACTTAGGTACAGTACTCGAGTAAATGTACTTATTTACTTTACAGACTTACTCGTGTGTGTGTGTGCGTGCGCGTGTGCGTGCGTGTGTGTGTGTGTGTGTGTGTGTGTGTGTGTGTGTGTGTGTGTGTGTGTGTGTGTGTCTTGGCGACGCTGTGCGCCCACACTGAGTGAGGGATTCTCCAGCCAGTCATCTCCATCTGCCGGCCTCAGACTTTTGTCTTTGTTAAATGTTGTGTGACAATGAGATTTTCCAAAGTGCCATCAAGATAAAGAAGTGGATTGAGAGAGAGAGGGAGGTGGAGTTCAGGGGGGGGGGGGGGGGGGAGCGATAAGATGGTCTGGTCATAGTCCAGCAGTCCTTCATCACCGCTGCAGCCCCAGATATATCTCCTCTCTTTCTCTGAAGCATTCACACACCTTCATCACTTTGTCTCTCGCATTCACACACACACACACACACACACACACACACACACACACACACACACACACACACACACACACACTCAGCTCTATTCCATCAGTGCAGCTCTAGATCCTCAATCGATCCTCGCAGCACCCCAGCAGACACCTGCAGGTGATTGATCCCCAAATCAGTCCCTCACAACCCCGGTGCCGTAAAAACCATAACAACCCATCATAAAAGCTGATTTATCTTCAACCAGCCCTGGGCCTCACAGTTAGAATATTAACCCAAAAGTGTATGACACCACAATGATTGGTTTGGAATTGAATAAACCTTGGGAGTATTGACGCACACGTCTGATGGTTCATATCAAGTCTGACGGCTGAAATGTGCCACGTGAGATTGCATTATCTCAGGGTGAAGAGATTTACAGACGAACACGGAGAACTTTACCACCTTTTCTAGTTTTAACAAAGCTGTACGCACCAATAGTTTTCATGTGTTACACGGCTAAGTTGAATACTTGATTATGATTGGTCAGTTTGGAGATTCCACAGATCGAGGATCAAGGGACTTTGTGCAGTCATATCAATCCGCAGAAAGAAGTCCGGTCCGTTTAACGTTGGCTTTCTCCATCAGAGGACATTTTTTGGAATATTATTTTTATATCGTTGGTCTAATGAAATGCATAACTGCAAAGCATATTTGCTGCTAACATAATTTTGAATGTGATTTTGATATTATATTTTTGCCATTTTGTGATTCAGGTGGTATCACAAAATCATCAATATTAGAAAAATATTTTTCCATCCCTAAATTGGATTGGATTGGATATACTTCATTAATCCCCGTGGGGAAATTGTTTCTCTGCATTTGACCCATCCTAGTGTTAGGAGCAGTGGGCTGCCATTTTTGAACAGCGCCCGGGGAGCAGTGTGGGGAACGGTGCCTTGCTCAGGGACACCTCGGTAGCACTTGGCCGGGACTTGAACTGGTGACCTTCCAGTTGCCAAGCCAAGTCCCTATCGACTTCGCCACCACCGCCCCTAAATGTTGTGTATCTCCCAGCTGCAGCCTGCAAAGCTATAGAAGTATGATGAGTTAGAAAGATATATAAACAATTACCCGAGTGTACCATCCCTCATAAAGTCACTATAGTGTTGTCGTATTTTAGTTGTTTGTCTTGTTGTTGACTTGTGTCGTGCGTCCGTGCATCCCTCCATGTGTTCCTGTAGGAAATGGTGCCCAAGCCACAGTTTAATGAGAGCGTCGGTCTGCATCCCAGCAGCCTGTGTACTGCCCTGTACTCAGCAGTGCAACAAGCTCCCGGGTTAAATATAATCCCAGCCTAACTCAGGGGCCTCTTTGATGCTACTGAAAGCCAGTGAAGCCTTTAATGGGAGCCACTCCGTGTGCCCGTGTAAAGTGTGAGCTGCTCAGCTTTCCTTCATTTTCAGGCTGCAACTGATTTGTTATGTTCAGACTTAATTCGGACTTTAATCATGCCCACAGATGTGTGTGCGTGTGTGTGTGTGTGTGTGTGTGTGTGTGTGTGTGTGTGTGTGTGTGTGTGTGTGTGTGTGTGTGTGTGTGTGTGTGTGTGTGTGTGTGTGTGTGTGTGTGTGTGTGTGTGTGTGTGTGTGTGTGTGTGTGTGTGTGTGTGTGTGTGTGTGTGTGTGTGTGTGTGTGTGTGTGTGTGTGTGTGTGTGTGTCTGACAGACTGAAAACACTTCCACAATCTGCTTGCGCTTTGCACTCACTCAAGTACATTCTCTCGCTTTCTCACATTGCCGTTTTGACCACTTATACATTTTGGATATGACATAGCCATTAGTGCCACTTGTCATGTTTTATTCTCCTCTGTTCAACAAAATAAGCCTTTTCTGTGCTTTGCCAATCATTCCATCTGCCTCCTCATCGGATAAAGGGACTTTTTAAACAAAGTCATTGTTCCGTCTAAGAAATATAAACTGGTTTTAAGTTGACTTTTTCACATTTCAGTTCATTGTAAATGTAACAATATCACTGTAAGAGGCATTTGTTTGTTTGTGTGCAAAGATCAAATCAAAAGTATTGTAACCCAGTTGTTACTTCTGAAGTCGAGGGACTATGAAAAGACTACAATTACCTCGGCACCATAATTAAAGACACACAGTTTTGAACCGATACATTATATAACATAGTAGAAATGTTTACGACTTTTGTTTTGATTTGTTTGACTTTGTAAAGGCCTTATTTTGATTAACCACAAGCCACATAACATTAAGTCACCATCAGAAGCCAAACAAGTCCTCACAAGTGTAAGTAAATCTAATAAATGTTAAGATAGCGCGTTATAAATGTCTGTTTAAAAGGCCTCTAAGTAGCATGTATTATGTACCTCCAGTCAGCCTCTATCCCGCTCTAATATGCATGTGATCATCCTTCAATAACGTGATGTTAGCTTAAAGATTGGGTTTCCTCTGTCGTGGCTTTACGATGTTTAACTGTCATGGCAGCCTTTGGTCCTGTCGCTCTGAACAAGTGTAGCGTCTGTCTGATATCCGCCCGGCATTAAAATATTAGCCTTCCAATTGGACACGGCATATGAAAAGCAGATTGTGGCAGTGGCACTTTAAACGTGAGAGGAGAGCTCAATAAAGGTAATGAATGTGTGACACTCCAACATCTGAAGTGCCGTGTTCAGTTGCACAGCCCTTTGCCTCTCGTACATAAAAAGCTCTTTTAAAGATGATATCTATGAGCGTTTTAGAGCCGATTTGTTCACCCTGCGGCGCCCGGCAACATGCTCTAATTACCTCCCCCCCCCCTTCCCTCTCTCTGCAGTGGGATGTTTAAGTTTCCAGTCCGTCCCGTGCGTATGGGAGCTGTGTGCCCGCTGAATTTATGCTTGGAAAACCTGACCTTTGACTCCTGTGCAGCTTTATCGCACCCTGAAGCCCACATACAGTGTGGCCCTGTGTGCCGAGGCTCTGCGGAGGAAGTGTCTGTGATTACCTTCGGCCTGTACTACTTTCTGTACATCTCTCCCCCCTCCCCTCGCAGAGCTTCACAAACTTGCTGCAGCCACGTTCCAGCTTGCATTAAACCAATTGTCTTTATTTCACCTTTTCAATTATGCATAATATCCACTTTTCTTACGTAACATTCCCCCATAGTGCCCAGGTGTGTTTTGATAGTAGGTTGCCTTGCCACTGATGCATGTCTCGTCACAGCGCCTGCACACATGTTGCTTGTCAGTGTTGGTTTTACCATCTCATTCACACTGAGGAACCTGTTGGGTTTTTCTTTCACGACACTGTGTCTCAGGGGATCTTAATATTTAAGAACCTATTAATGTGTTATACCAGATTAACGGGAATAATCTCAGCTAACTGACGATACAAACCATTTTTACCAAAACAAAACACAAGTCTCATAAGAAGCATCTAAATGACCCCTGAGCGAAATATGCTAACGGACTTTGGCACAGAACTCAAGATAAAAGTACCCTTATTACTTATCGTAGCTGCACTTACAAGATATCCGATTAAAGCTGAGGTTCCACAGATTATTTAGGTATATAGTATCATCACTGAGTGATCTGGACTCGCGACAGGGGAAGCAAACACAGACATCACAACACGTACCTTTACGGAGCTTCTAGAGAGATCGTCTCACCGTAGCTGTCAATCTGATCAAAAGACGTGTTCAATGGCATTAAAACGAGAAAAAACGCGGCTGAATCGGTTAATCCATAGGTTATTAACGTCTCTGTATAAAAAAAAATATTTAATTTATAATCCATAATTCAATTTTTATGTAAATATCGCAGAGCAAAAGTTAGCTGCTAATGGTAGCCACCAGAGTGCCTCCTGCTTCCGGTCTTTGCTATGCAGCAGTCTAACACACACACATTACCAAATAAGGACTATGTGGGAGTTCCCCTCGATTCCATTGGCTCTGACGGTCAGAAAGAGATGTCACATGTCAAAATCCAGCAAGGGGGGCCAGAGATATGGAAAATCCCAACCCAGTCTCATGGCATTTCGTGTTCACCAACACGATTTTTAATCTATTGATTCGTGTTCACCATCACGATTTTCCCCTTTTTTTCGTGTTGCACACCACGATTTTAAAAGCAATGTATTTCTACTGGTAATGTGTTTCGTGCCTGCAGCACGTCTTTTTCTCCGGTCGGGTCGTGGAAGACCGGAAGCTGTGGGGTTCATAAAAACATGTTCTTACTCAATATCAAGCCACAATTATTGCTTTTATTTTAAATCGTATAATTTCGGACTTTTGTTGCCGTCTGTGAGGAAAATAAATGGGGCTCAGAGCCTCAGGATACTGAAATCTGTATTTTTAAATCTTTTTTTCCTTCTAATTTGTTATTCTTTTTAAAATAACACACTGTTATTTACTCACCAATAACACACAATTATCCTTGCTTTTATTTATTGGTTTAATTCCATAATCTCAGGCTTTTTTGGCGTCCGTCAGGAACTGAATTTCAAAATAAAAATAACCGGAAACAGACGTAGGCCTATAAGGGACATTTCGAGCATCATTGCGATTGTCAACATTTCTGAGTTTAGGATGGCCGAAGACACTACACTACCCATAATCCCCAGCTATCGTTTAGGACTACAGTTCCCGTAAGGTTACGCAGAGCATCAAACAGCTGTGTGAAATGGAACGAAACCACGCCAGACTATCCAAAACTGGAATCGAACGCCCCCCCAGAACTACATGCTGGCTATTGTTTTTCGCAACATGTTCTATGGGACGTCTCTACTGAACGTTTTCGTTTTTCCCACAATTAGAAGTTGCCATTATTAAACACATTGGTGTTATCAAATGTAAAACATATAATTAATAAATGGGTAAAAATCGCTTGTGTCCATAATGCGCAGCATTAATATCCACATGACAGCTCATTTCTACTTTGTAATTCTACTCCACTACAATTCAGAGGTTAACCTGGTATTTTTACTCCACTGCATTTATTTGAGTTACTTTGCAGATTCTGATTAATGATGTGAAATATAAACAACCCTTAAATCAGACTTTAGTTACACCTGAGTGACATTCAGGGAAGGTGATTGTCAAGTGCCAACAATCAGGAGAGATATTTGATAGTTGGTGCTTGAGAAGACTAAACATGTATCTGCAATTGACATGAATGGAAACGAGTAATAAAGTATATTCATTACTCGTTATTCTCTACTAATAGTTAATTAAAGACTGTATATTATGGCTATTTTGCACATCCCCTTCAAGATTTTAAAGGTTTATTGACATATCATACACAACTACGGTGTAGTTATGCAATGAATGAAAAACTTGGGTCACAGGTTCCTTAACAGTGCATTACAAGACATCTATCAATATGTGTGCATACCTCCGTCATATTCTGCACATTTCTTATTCTATCTACATACATAAAAGTATAATTCATATGTATAATATCAGTTAAAATAAGTGCTTCAACATAGTTAACATTGCAGGAAAGCAATATATTAGACGTTAAGTACTTTGTTTGTTTGTACCTTAATCTGTTATTTAATGTTTAAATAAAGGTTAATTCGTTTTTCTGTTTTGCACATCCTCCTATTAATATCTGTGCATCCTGCACTAAACTGTTTTATTGTAGAGATCACTTATAGTATCTTCTTGATTTTTTATATTCTATATTTCTATATTTATACTTTCCCCCTATGAAAGTATGTACTCTTAATATTTTTGTAATCAAATATAACACATAAAAACAATAATTCAATAACGTGCTTTAACCACTAGGCGGTGCACACAAGGTACACACAGCCATAATAACTTTTTATTATTAGTGTAGGACACTTATGTATGTACAACATCTGAAGACGTGTAGTTTTATTCATGCTTTCACATAATTTACAGCATATTGCTATACTATTTCAGAATCAGTATTTCCATTCTTACATTCAAAGAAAATCAGTAATATCTTTAAAAACTACAGTCCTTTTCAGCTGTGCACCGTTATGGTGTAAATATAACCTATCTATGAATTAGATCAAATGTAAAAGTCAGCCGAATTAGTGTTGATACTGCAAGGAGACGTATTGTGTGAGGAGAAATTGAAGATGTTGTTTAATTGTTGATATATTTATGATCCACGTCAAGTATTCAGTTTCGGCAGAATTTCTTCAGTTTTTCCAAAGGTCTTCTCATCAGGGCTCTCTAAATAAAGAACTACGGCAGATCTGTAATATGTAATGCAGCCGAACCATGTATTACAATGCCGTTATGTGATGACTTTCAAAGAGAAAAGCAAGAGCACTCGGAATTAAGTATTTTTTGATTCTTTTAAAATGTTTTCCGGATTTCATATAATATAAACACCAAATCCCAGCATGCATTGCGGCTAACACATCCAATCAGCGAGCTTAAAATCATAGCTGAGGATCTTGGGTAATCGCTCGAAATGCCTACGTCTGTTTCCGGTTATTTTTATTTTGAAATTCAGTTCCTGACGGACGCCAAAAAAGACCGAGATTATGGAATCAAACCAATAAATAAAAGCAAGGATAATTGTGTGTTATTGGTGAGTAAATAACATTGTGTTATTTTGAAAAGAATAACAAATTAGAAGGAAAAAAAGATTTAATGAAATACAGATGTCAGTATCCTGAGGCTCTGAGCCCCATTTATTTTCCTCACAGACGGCAACAAAAGTCAGAAATTATACAATTTAAAATAAAAGCAATAACTGTGGCTTGATATTGAGTAAGAACATGTTTTTATGAACCACACAGCTTCCGGTCTTCCACGACCCGACCGGAGAAAAAGACGTGCTGCAGGCACGAAACACATTACCAGTAGAAATACATTGCTTTTAAAATCGTGCTGTGCAACACGAAAAAAAAAAAGGTGGAAATCGTGTTGGTGAACACGAATCAATAGATTAAATATCGTGTTGGTGAACACGAAATGCCGTGAGACTGGGTTGAACATCCACCCAAAAGGCCCCAGAAGAGGTTTTTTTTGCTAAATCTGTCTAAAAAGGTCAAATATCACTTGTTTTGCATCAATCTTGAAACAGGGTACTTATTATATGTTGTACTTTGGATTCCTAAAGCTTTTAGTCTACTATCCCATCATCCAAGGGTGGTTTTCACTATAAGTACAAAATATGTTTTGGACGGACACTATCATTTACAGTTTTTTACCATGTTCAATCTGAATTTTCTTTAAAATAAAAAACTTCTATATTGATTCTGACTTTTCTACATCCAACTCACAGGTTTATCATTACTTTGAGAAAAAAGATTATTAATGTAACCCTTTTAGAAGGGAAGATATGGTCATTTGTTCTGGGAATGTCATATTCGAGCCTGAAACCTGAAAAACAGGCTCGGGGTCAGACAGAAATAACACCTATAAGCAGCCTCTCAAAGATCCAAACCGGTAAATAAGATGAGATCATTTATTTCTCCTCACAAATAGGCCTCATATCCCATAATGCCCTGCCTGTTTCAGTATTGACACACTCTATGAAAACTAGTGGGAACATTGTGTCTGCTCTCCTGGATACACATCCTAACGACCCTCTATTCTAAAAGAAAACTGTTATTTGAAGACGGGATATAGGGTTTGTTAATATAGACGTGCCTCCCTGTCACTGCGAGGATCTGTCAGACGGGAACAGACGGTGCCAAAACAAAACTAATTCAGCACGTTCCTCCCCGGCCGCTGAATTTGTCAAGAAATCATCCCTCTTTCTGTCTCTCTCTCTCTCCGCCGGAATGCCTGGCTAACCCCCGGCAAATGAAAATAATCCAAAGTAATTAGAAGTGAGCTGGTCTGGTCCTGAGAGCCCCCGGGCGGCCGGGTAAACATGGCGGAGGGGCCGGTGGAGGGGGGGGTTGGGGGGGGGGGGGGCTGACCTTGTCCACATAAAGCAGTGATTTATGAAGTGCAGGCCACAGCAGCAGGGCTTCTGTCTTCTCCCGCAGAACCAAATTACTGAGGTGGAGATTAACACGCCGCTCACAACGGGCCTACTTCCAGACCCGAGGAAATTTCTCTATTTACATTTTTCTCCTTTCATTTCCTCTGCTCTGTTTTAATGCTAATTGGGAGCTATATGGACACTATCCTTTTAATGTAAGCACTAATCTTGCCTCGTGATGGATGTGTTAATTAAAGAGAACGTTGTGCAAACGGTAGGCTAACCGTCCGTTTGAGCTCTAAATGAGTTCACCACTTGATTGAATTGCCCCCACTTTTAAAATAAAATGCACAGGGGGGTAAACAAAGTCATGATGGAGGCTTATTGCCGCTTTTCGCCCGGTGTCAATGGGAGGTCTTGCCGTGAATGGTAGAACTATTTCATGTGGATTTGGCTGCGATATTTTCTTTCTCTCTCCTCTCTTTTTTTCGCTCTTTCCGCTCTCCTGGAGGATGTGCTGGAATGCACCACACAGGCCTACACACTGTTTCCATGTGGCCCCTCGGCTGCTCTGGAGTCAGTTTGCAACCCACTCGGGAATCCCCCTCTCCTGCAGCCCGTCCCATCTGATCTCACACGGCTCGAGATGGGGCAGAAAAATACAAATCACTCAGAAAACAAAAGGCAACATAGTTATTCAAAGCATTGCAGGTCAACGACGGAGCTCAGATCGAGTGAATATGGAGCTATTTCAGGATCTCCACATTCATGGCAGCATGTTATTAAATGAAGTATTTTATTGTTGTGTTATTTTATTTATTCAAACCTTGATTTGTGTGTGAGTATGTGATCTGGGGAGGATAGTGTATCGACAGATTGTTTTCAAAGTCAGAGTAAAGCAGGTGATTAAGTCAGTGTTTCCCAAACTGTGGCACAGGGACTTCCAATGGTCCTTATGGGGTTTCCTGGAGGTCCCCAAGAGGAAGACATAAGTATATGTTGTACTCAGTGGAGGAATGTAACGGAGTATATATACTCAAGTACTACTACTTCCATTTCATTTCCAGTATACTTCTTTTCCACTAAATATTATACTTTTTACTCTACTACTTATACTCATACTATCTACTACGTACAGACCAAAACACATATTATGATTAGATGCAGTACTGTACAACTAATTTACCCGGTATTTAAAAAGTAGCTTAAATTGGCTTTCATTAACTTCAGCCTAAAACTATTTGAGATGTATACACAGAATAATAGCGTGAAAAAAGCCATCCTGCACAGTGTCTGATATTCATAATACAATTTGCTGATACTACTTGTGTAGTTCTAAGATGCATTTTCATTACTTTTACTAGTAATGAGTAGATTAAGACCATAATAAGATCTTAATGACTCCTGTAAAGAGAGCACAATACAGAAAAGGGTGCTGTTTTTATTATAATCATCACTTTTACATAGTTTTTGTTAAATCCTTACATAGAACTAAATCATAGCTGGAGGAAAATAAAAAAATTGAAATATAAGAAAAGTGATGGAACTTGACTTCACACATTTCTGAAGAATACAAATCCATATTTCTTATTATGAGAAAAAAGGATATTGCCAAAAAGTTTTGCAAAGCATAACAGGCCAATGTTAGCCCATGAAGCTCAGATCAAGTGAAATATGAAGCTATTTGATCCCAAAAAAAATCTCCACATTCATGTATGAATTGCTTTTTGCGTGACTGAACTCCTAAAACAAACAAGAAAGCCGCAAGCCAAATAAGCACGAGCCCATTTAAGCAATTGAACCTCCTTTCAAGAATTTCACAGCACTTTAAAGCCTCAGCACTAAACATGCTCCTACGTTTTAAGAGTCTCTTAAATAAGTATGAAATGCTGTGTGGCATGATATAGTCGGAACTAACACACCCTGAAGCCTGGAGCATGTGTTTGCTTTGTAATTTGTTGATAAACAGCTTTTCCACACCGCTATTTAGTGGCTATGTCAAAACCATTATGATAAAGGCATGGCATAATTCAGATAAAACACATCTGTTTCATCTGGGAACCGTGCTTATGGCGGAATAAATATAAAATTAGAGCTACGCCTGGCAGATCATGCTCGGGGTTTATTAACAAATGTACAAGCGTTTTAAATTCACCCCTATCGCTCTTTCCATAGATTCAGAGGCGTTATATCCGCTCGTGCAGGTGATTATATATTCAGCTGAATCTTTCATGTCCTATAGCAATCTGACGCCTTGATGTGTTGTGCTGCCATTCAGAGAGAAATGACCCCCATTTTATAACAAATCAGAAAGCTGAGCACAAGGTTACAAACTGCGGTGCTTTGAGGGAAATGTACGGCTTAGAAATAAAGACCAACACGTGATCCATAAGGGAACGTTTTTTTCCCTCGCACTCAGGGAGTCAATTTACTCACACACAAAAATGCAGACACCTTAAACTTCCACCAAAGCCCACTTTGAGAGGATTTAGGCAGACAAAAATGTAACATATGCAACCTATATGATGCCATTAATAAGTTAAGATTCACTTTATTAATTCCAAATGAGTGGGAAATGTTTTCGTTACAGCAGCATATCATTTGAAAATATAAAAGGGGAAAAGAAACAAACATAAAATATAAAACCTCACATGGAATTACAATCTCAAAATAGAAAATAAAACAGAACAAAAATATAATATACAAGTTGACTGTGAACGATAGTAATCTGTAGACTGACAAATACACATTATGAAGGGGTCAGGAGGTTACAGCTAACACCATTTTAAAGTATAGGATATTATTTATAATAAGTGTGCAAGAAATTGTCATTTTAGTCACAAAATGTCAGTTTTAATCTGAATTCTGATTATTTAAACGGGAAATTAGTCAAGATTGCGATTAAAAAAGCTTTAAATAGCGACACATATATTCTAAAAATGATGTTAATGTGAAAAACTCTCCATTCAGAAAAGTTGAGTTCATGTGAGCACGCCATCTCCTGACGGTGGGGAGAAGTACAACACGTATTCCTGTAGTTGTATACTTATGGGGGTCCTTTACCCCCACTTTACCCCCGGTGATACCCCACTAAAACCCCTTGTGTTTGTCCTCCTTTTCCCCACACACTTCCTCCTATTCTCACACAAGAGCCCCCTCTCTATCAGGATCCTCCATCAGACCCGGAGCAATCACTTTCCCAGATTACTTGTATTTAATACACAATGCATCATAAAACAAATCCCTCACCCTGACAGGAAGAAAATAGAACAGCTCATTCGACTTGAGCTTTCCCAATTTATGGCTAAATTAAAAAGGCTTCCAACAATGGACAAGTCCAGGAGAGGCAGGAAATCAATGCGCGCACGGACCGGGGTCTCTGCTCGGTTCTCAAGGAGCGCGAGACGATGGGAATCGGTGGCAGGGTCCTGGCTTTTTACACATGATTTTTCCTGTCCTTCCTGCACATTTGCTCCGCGATTTCGTAAAACAATAGGCATTATCTGGGATGGAAGGTCAATGTCACAGTGCGGGGTGTTATCCATCATGATCTGCTCTCATCAGCCGGAGCCCTGTCCGCTTTATGAGCTGCTGATACACTCCCCGCCGACAATCTGTGTTATTCCATACCATTGTCCGTGTATTCACATTATTGGCATCGGATGTACATCTGCATCCAAAGCTTAAAAATCTAAATAATGCTAACATGTTTGTGTTCTTGCAGCTTGTCGTAAAGCAGGTGCATAGGCCAGACAATTACAATATAGCAGTATTTGTATTTCAACATTGATTCAAATATTTAGCTCTTGCTGTGGCTAATAATCTTTTTTATTTCACTCAAATTCTTCTCAGATGTTCCTAAATATTTGATAAAAACTCGATGCCATGTTTGTTTCCCTTTTTAATCATTTGTGTTTATTGTGTGTCCGCGGTTTTTATGAGGAAAATACACGAACCCAACAACCTAGCATTTTATTAAAGTCAGACAAAAGCAGGTGATTAGGTCAATGTTTCCCAAATGGTGGCACGGGGACTTCCAATGGTCCTTATGGAGTTTCCTAAAGGTCCCCAAGAGGAACACTTAAGTATATGTTACTCCCGTAAAGCGAGCACAATTAGAGATAAGGTGACTGTTTAACTATAATCCTCACTTTGTTTTATTATAACTTTAACATAAGTGCGATGTAATCATAACCTGGAGGTAAAAAAAAAAAAAGGTAGAAAAAGCTCGTCTCTGTTCAGGTTAATAATGTCATAAAATGCTCCATGAAGTGGTTGTGAAAAAGTTCGGGAACACGTGGATAATAGCACGCGCTTTGATGCTTCTGTTGGTTCATTAAAGTGTGCTGACTGTGTGTGCAGTGAAGCCCCATCCCGACCTCTCCCTGACCCCGTCACCCTCTCCAACCCCGGGCCCCTGTCACTTCCAAATTGACTGCGGAGAGGAGCCGCTTCCGACCCGGGGACAGAGGCGAAGACAGTCCGGTGTTTGGAGTCGCTTCTGGACGCGCTGGATCCGAGAGAGAAACACAAAGTAGAGGGGGCGATGCTTGAATCCACGAAACCAACCCCCCCCCCCCCTCTTTGAATCTCTCTGCTATCATTTAGACGACACATCCCGACTGGCTGAGGAGGGGGGAAGAGAGAAATGAAAAGTTGAATGGCTACTCGAGGACACCTGGGTGCGTCAGGACAGGAGGGGTGACAAGAGAGAAGCGCACACTCAGAATACACTTTGGAGCAAGTTGATGTTCCGGAGGTGATCTAGCCGCTTCGATCCGTGTTGTCTGCGGGACAGTGAGAGGAGCTCCACCGGAGACAATATAGAGAGAGAGCGGATTTACTCCACCGTGTCTGAGGGACAGTCGCACCCGGAGATCAGTGCTCGTCCTGCGGCTTGGAGACCAGAGAATCACCGCTACCGGGAAGCAAACAAAATAACTATTTTTTTCTTTTTTTACAATACAAAACATCTGGAGATCGCACCCCAGCTAAGACAATTCGTAGTTATTTTAAATAATCGGTGGTTTTTTTCTTGAATCGGAGTTTTTTTTAATCGCTTTTCGCTCCGCAGTTATTTTCCCAAGAGGTTTAACTAAAGAGTTTCAACGGTAAGCAGACTTTATAAAAAACAAAACATTATTACTCGATTTGCATTGAAAGCTAAATATGAAATGAACTTTTCGTGGTTATTTCGTTGTAAGTTTGAGGGTTACATGAGTGAAATGCAGCAGCGTGTTTCTGCATGATGAATGGGCAGATCCAGAGCAGACAAAGGGCTTTATGCAGGCTAAATATTTATTCAGTGGCAGGTTAAATACAAAAGCAGAACGGAACATTTGGGACCCTGATATTCCGTTTTGCATCCCAACACTCGGCTTCGTAATTCTTATCTCTCGCGGCTTCCTGCGATTGATTTGATCTCTATAAAGTTTACAGCTGCTGTGTTATAAACATTAACACATTAAAACAATATCATATCGTTTGGAATTCGTTGAGAGAAATGCTGTAGAAATGTTTTGCACACGATAGAAGTGCAGCGAGCTGGTGATTTGCTAAATCATTCAGTTGTTTCTGTGTATTGTTGTGTTGCTCTTTAGATGCTTTTAGAGTGTTGTTGTTTTGTTGGAGAGAAATGCAATTGTTTTATTCGTTTTTATTAGCATTATTATATATTAGTATGTTAATTAAAACATCCTTTTTATAACATTAAACCTTTAAAAACAATACGGTTTTTTTCGTTTCAGCTACATTTTCAGAAACGAATTCTAACGTCAGCTGAAGTCAAGTTTAATCCAGAATAATACAGCAACATTTTTTAACAATCGTTTTTATTAACTAAACAATTCCAGACTGATCAGTTCAAATTCGTTAAATCACATATTTTGGTTTAGTTGTATTTTTTCATGTGTTCTTATTTTGATAGGTATTTGATTCACAGGCTATATTTTTTGTGATTTACAGTTTTTTTTAAATATGTTCTGATTTATCGTTGTTGGAAAACATTAATATAATTGACTCATTTTTATTGCTGCAATTTAAACGACATAAGTCATTTAAAGCATAAGAAAATATCCCATATATTTAATACATTTTACTAAGTTTTATTACATTTATTGTAGTTTTTTTGTGGACATTGAAAAAAAAAAATTCTCATAAATTGCTCTGAAATAAAAATGAGAATTGTACAAATGTTTGATGACATACTTTGCCTTTGCTTGTACTGTACTCAAAGTGTGTGTGTGTGTGTGTGTGTGTGTGTGTGTGTGTGTGTGTGTGTGTGTGTGTGTGTGTGTGTGTGTGTGTGTGTGTGTGTGTGTGTGTGTGTGTGTGTGTGTGTGTGTGTGTGTGTGTGTGTGTGTGTGTGTGTGTGTGTGTGTGTGTGTGTGTGTGTGTGTGTGTGTGTGTGTCTATGTGTGTGTCTATGTGTGTGTCTATGTGTGTGTCTATGTGTGTTGCACCACAGACCAGCTCCTAACATTTAACAAGTCTTATTTCTCTATGGGAGGTATGTGGTTAGTCAGTGTTTGGACACAGTAACCTGGACTGATCCCCCCCCGCCCCCCCATCTCCCCTCTCTCTCTCTTTCTGCAGATCTTGGATGGGTCAGGCCATGTAAAATTCTGCGTGGATGCCAGCAAGGCAGATATCGGGAGCTGGCTGAAGCTCGTCCAGTTTGCCCCTGCGGCCAAACAGCACAACCTGACAGCGTGCCAGATAGATGATCAGGTACGTGGAGACACAACCTCGCCCAAAAACAAGATGAACATGATCTAAGGAAGGGGGAAAGAAAGAGAAACATGTGGATGACTTGATGTCAAACTCCCACATGGTGTCTGAACCATGAGTCATTCAGATTTCTCTTTTAAAGCGCTATATTTTCCATTTGTTGTCTTGTCTGGGTGTGTTTAAAGGTGTTATGGAGATCTAAGTGAGATAGACCCACGAGCGGCTGGCCCACCCTGCCTTCTGTTCACACACACACACACACACACACACACACACACACATACACACACACACACACAGCTCTCCCCCACGCCGCACCGTAGAGACTCCTCGCTATCTGCGTGTGTTTTCTTTCTGTAATTGTGCTCTGGCTTCTGCCGTGCGAGGACCACAGGGCAGGATCAGAGGCTGCCCGCCGAGATGATAGTTCCACACACTTCCCGGTCACGCTTGCGATATAAACTCTTAGATATGCCAGGAATGTCGCAGTCCCTTTTAGTTGTGTGCTGCTCACCTGGCTGCAACAGAGAGGTGTACACATGGGGGCCTGTTCACCTCAGTAATCCCACGGCCAGACGCCTCCGCTGCACAGGAACAAGGCAGCGAGACAAGAGGCTAAACTTTATTTGACATGTGTATGGAGCATACCATAGCATGACCCCGAATGAAAAACATAATCTCGGCAGCGTGCTTGTCATCGCTTCTCACTGGTGGTCCGCGTAGATTACTTGTTGAGGGCACAGGCACATGACTGTCGTAAATACAAAAAAGTAGCAGCCACGTAATCAAGGAACAACATACTCGTAAATAAAAGCTGGATCTTGGCCCTGAAATCATTTGGAAGTGCTCAAAGGGAAAGCGTCTTCCTTCACACCTCGATGTCATCCTGCGTATAAATAGAAGAGTGGATAGCCCACGCTCTGTTCATGACCCGAAGTGGAAACGTGGAGAGACGGAGGGAAGCTTTCCAGCAGCACTTCCCCACTCTCTTTTAGAAGAGACTCTCCTGGAGGTGTGACTCGCTGTCAACACGGCGGTTCTGCTCGGGTGGCGCTGTAAGGCCCCGACGGGTCGTGGTCGACATGGCCGTGATGAGGGGATTGTTAAGTATTACACAGTGTCACAACACGGCACAATCGGCCGTCTTTAAGCCTTCCGGCCGACTGAGGTGTTTTTGAAAACACACCGTGGCCCTCCACAATGCCTGTCTGTACATTTGAAATGAAAAGGCTGAAGGGGGGGGGGGGGGGGGGGTCCTGTAGAGCCGCTGTAATTTTTTGATTGTGTGTGAGTGTGTGTGTGTGCTGTTGTGTGTGAGGGTGCTTACGGGGCCTTTTATATGCACTGACTTGAAACTGTGCACACACCTGTAACTGTATGTGTCCCCTGAAGTGATGTATACATGGTTTGTGTGTGTGTGTGGTGTGTGTTGTGTGGTGTGTGTGTGGGTGGTGTGTTGTGTGTGTGTGTGTGTGTGGGTGGTGTGTGTGTGTGTGTGTTGTGTGTGTGTGTGTGTGTGTGTGTGTGTGTGTGTGGTGTGGCGTGCGTGCGTGCGTGCGTGCCGTGTCGTGCGTGCGGGCGTGCGTGTGTGTGTTGGTGTGTGTGTGTCTGTGTAGTGTCTGTGTGGTCTGCGTGTCTGTTGTAGTGTGTGTGTTGGTGTGTGTGTTGTGTGTGTTGTGTGTGTGTGTGCGTGCGGTGCCGTGCGTGCGTGCGTGCGGTGTGTGTGTGTGTGTGTGTGTGGTGTGTGTGTGTGTGTCTGTGTGTGTCTGCGTGTCTGTGTGTCTGTCTGTCTGTGTGTCTGTGTGTGTCCTGTGTGTCTGTAGTGTGTCTGTGTGTCTGCGTGTCTGCGTTTCTGCGTGTCTGCGTGTCTGTGTGTGTGTGTGTGTGTGTGTGTGTCTGTGTGTCTGTGTGTGTCTGTGTGTCTGCGTGTCTGTGTGTCTGTCTGTGTGTGTGTGTGTGTGTGTGTGTGTGTGTGTGTGTGTGTGTGTGTGTGTGTGTGTGTGTGTGTGTGTGTGTGTGTGTGTGTGTGTGTGTGTGTGTGTGTGTGTGTGTGTGTGTGTGTGTGTGTGTGTGTGTGTGTGTGTGTCTGCAGGACTGTGAGTGGTTCACTGGGTCCGATGACTCCCCCTGCTCCTCATTGGGAGCAGCGAATGGGAGAGCACGCAGTACCTGACTCCAACAGGTTTTTACTGCTCGAGAAGTGCTGAGTCTAAACCGGCCTGAAACCACACATGACGCAGCCGCACCTCAGCAGCTTTCCACCGGCACAGATACCCCGGGGCTACGACATGTGACTCTTCCCTCAGAACCAAATACAACCCGCTCTCCTCACCGCCCGCCATCCGCCCCGATGACTTGTTGCGTGATTTATTCGAAGACAGTGTCACACAACCAGAGCATTTTCCAGGTGTGCCGCTCGTTATTCGGTCCTGGTTCTTTTCAAGCACCAATTTAGCCCCTGCCAGCGTGAGGCTGGAACTGGCCTCTTATTTCTGACCCAGTCCTGGTTATCGTAAAACTTTATGACCAATCTCAAGAGGGTGAGGCAGTGAGGGAGGAATGAATAAGTGAGGAAAGAGAGAGGAGGATAAAGCCTGTGTTGTCTGGAGGAACTGTTTCTTTTCCTTTCTCCTGCAATTCATTTCTGTCCACTCAGCAAATCAATGTGGTGGAAGCAAGTCAATCAAATGGATTCTGTAAATGTTAACAGAGAGATTGATATGTGTTGTATTATCAGTAGAATACATTCTCTACTCAACTTATACTGATTTACAAGCTTGCAACCTTCTCTATTCGTAACTATTTAAACAACAACAAATATCTCGTTCCAAAGTTAAATGTCAACAGACATGGATTGGAGAGTGACTCGAATGGCTAATTGTGTCGCTGTAGATATCCAGCTGTGTTAATTTAACCGGACGGAAATTAGAGATTTTATTTGTTTTCTCTCGGAAGAGAATTAGCTTTACATTTAGTACGTGTACACACTTAACAAGGACAGGCTTCATTTGAATGACCTTTACGTTTTATTGCTTTTTTTTTTTTTTGACACTGCAGTGGAAAGAAATAGGAATAAATGGAGAGGAAGGAGATGGCAGGTGTCGCAGTGAGTCACGCTGACATCTATAATTAACTCGGGTTGCTGTAACTCCAAGACCCAGTCATGATAAAAACACCTCTTGCTAAAATGATGGTTGAACATGTTCTTCAATTTGGCTTCAATTAAGAACAATTATGTTGCATTCAATTTCTCTCCCAAACCCCCCGATTGGACTCCTTTTGTTTACTTCTGTAACATAATGAAACAACAATGTAACTCTCGCGCTTCCATTGGCTAGCGCTCCAACACATTGTACGTGATAAAAGGCTAAAGGTCGGGATTTTTTTTTTAGCTTTTGGCCAATCTTAACAGATCCGACCAGCTAACCAATCAGAGCAGACTGGGCTCTGGTTTCAGACAGAGGGTGAAAAGAGACACAGACAATATGAGACAAATAAAGAGCTTTTTGAACATTAAAGTAGAGACACTACATACAATTATGAAACCTGAAAATGAGCAGAGTCGGGCCCCTTTAAGTGTTTTAACTTCGGCCTGCTGTTTGTATCTTACTTTAATCTTTGATTGCCCCTACAATAGCCCCCCTTGATATCCTCATTTGTTTGCTGATGCACTGAACTGAAGCACTTCTCGCACAGATCCTGAGCGTGTTTTGTCGTTAGGATAATTAGGGCAATTAGTGCTGAGAAAGCCCCTCCCCCGCGCTCCTCACCCCACCGACTCAATTGAAAGGAAAATGGATTAAATGTGTAATTAACATCATCCAACGAGGCCCTGAAGAGCCTTTCATAAGACAGTGCAGAGCGATATGAGCGTTAATCTCTTTCTATTGATTCTCACTCACTTTATCGAGCGGGATGAAGTGGCTCGGGGCATTTTAGCAAAACACTGCCAGTCGCTCATTATGTAAATACACAGGAGGTGGAGAATCATGAAGTGATTATAACTCAGTGAGATAACAGCTCCAGGCTGGTATTACATATGCATAAGAATCTTTGTGAAAAGAGATACATTGGGAAAACCATGTACAGAGTTTATTTAAGTAAATGTTTTGATAGCTTTAGTTACTTGTTAGTTTTTAGATTTACATTATTAGCTAATATAAAAAAACTATTGTTAAATAATCTTTACTAACAGAGTGTTTTTACAGTTTAGTATTTTTGCTTATTTTACTTCCACCACTGCTTAAAGGTGGTGGAAGTAATACGTTTCAGAAACCGGCTCGAGATACACTTTTTGTTATATTCCATGGAATGCTCTTAACATCCCGATAGCAATGAATATATTAAATGCTTTGACAATAAATACATACAAAAATGAAGTAACTGGATGGCCTACCTGCCTGTCAGCCTTCCATCTGGGCACACACTTATCTCGTGCCCTCATTGGTCATGTGCGCGTGCGTGTGTGTTGGAGGAGGGGCTCTGTGAGGAAGTGGCAGATTTTTTCCGGCTGTGTATTTTCAAATTCTAGCGCACTCGAGCTGGTTTCTCCAAAATTACCTACCCCACCTTTAATAAGACATTAGAACAAAAATATAGAAAGTTTGGAAATGCAGAGTTTCAGACATGTCCTTTATGAGGTACAAGGTAAATGGTAAATGGACTGTACTTATATAGCGCTTTATCCAGTCTTTAAGACCCCTCAAAGCGCTTTACATACTACATGTCGTTCATCCATTCACACCCATTCATACAGAGCAGTGTACCTTACTCTAGGAACTAATATTCACACACCATTGGCCATCGGGAGCAACTCAGGGTTAAGTATCTTGCCCAAGGATACATCGACATGTATCTGGGATGGGATCGAACCCACAACCTTCTGGTTGAAAGACGACCGCACTCTCTCGCAGCCACAGTCGCCCAAGGAAGTGCTTGCTTCCTTTTAAGAAGGGGTGCTTAATTAATTGAAATTTGAGTGAAATTTCCGGCGCAAAGGCAATATATGTGAAACAATCTGAATAAGATACGGTTGTGCTGCAAGGAAGTCTTTCACCGGGGGTAAGAAGCTCAGGCAGGTATACAAGTTTAAAACAAAAAGACAGTTTTATTAAATGAAAGCTGGTACATAAAAAGGAAAGGAGGAAAATCCAGGATATCCAGAAAGATTGACAATTAACTGACTGACAGAGAACAATAGGTAAGACAGGCTGGGGACAAAATACATTTAAAAATAAAACTGGAAACCAACACTAGGATCTTGACAAAGTTCCTGCGTGCAGACAATATTCTACTTGTTTGAACTCTTAACATATTGGCTTTCTTACGTGTTCGTCCAATTTTCTGGATCAAGTTGGACATCTTAGCATGTTTTGCCATTACGGCCCGTCCACACTACAACTTAAAAAAAAGCTTGGAGCTGGGCGTGTCTGAAGCTCGACCAACAACCAATCACGTGAATCTCCCGCCCCTGACACACAAGCAGCGGTTTGATTGGCTAGAGCTTGTACTGGCATATGATTTGATTGGCTGACGCTTCCACCGAAAGCTTCAGAAGCTTCAAAAGTTGAACATTGCTCAACTTTTGCAGCCTGACACGCCAGGAAAGCTCCGCTCTGCTTCCCACAATGCAGTTCGGCGAAAAGTGACGTCACCCCATTCAAAGTGAATGGGCAGACGCGTTGGAAGCTTCTTGTGTGGACGGGCCGTTAGAGTCACAAAATCGTTTTGTTTACAGATCAAATGATGGTCACTTCCAAATGTATGGTACGTGTTGCGTGACCCTGACGGAAGACAGGTTGTAAAGATTGAAATGTCTATATTAAAACAAATAGTTTTCGATGATGCATCTTCCTTCTCCCGCAGATTTAGACGTTAATAGCTGGAGGTATTGAGAGCTGACTGAGAGCTGGTTGAGGCAGGACAGCAGTGAATGGCATACCTGTGGAGTGAGCTGTGGGTGAGCCAGGAGTCAGCCAACAGGGTGCGACCGGGGGGGGGAATGTGACCGTGTTTACTCTGCTAATGACTAATGGTGTCAAGGTAACGATGTGGTCCGGTTATAGCCTTTGATCCTCTCGTGTTCGTAACCTTTGACAAACAGAGATAGTGAGTTCATACAGACAGATAGAAATAATGGCTAATCAGTCAGTGAGGAGAGTAGTTTTCCATCATGATACATTTACAGATTAAAGGTGTATTATTGGATAGGGGAATGCTTTGGGAATGTTCTGAAATCATTTCCGTTTTTAATAAGAAATGTGCTTTGGGTGAGGTTTGTTTTGCTTTCTCAGAGTGAACTTAGACGCCATGGCTTTCTTATCTTCAGAACAACCTGTTGGTTTAAGCCCCTGCTTCACACCTGGCACTCATGTTCGGTGTGTGTGTTGGTGTGTCAGACATGTTTATCTGTGGCGAACCCTCTGGGAAGGGGTGGAGCTGTTGGGGAATCCCCCTCACAATCGCCCTCAAAACACATCATCTTGTCCAGCAAGTATATACTGGCACACAAGAGCTTTGTATTGATCCAAAAGATGGAAGCTACTTTATCTTATCTGTAAAACATACTCCAATGATAGAGTCCGCTCGCTGCTCTTCACCAGGAACTTGTACTCCTGCTTTTATGGACAAAGTGGTTTTGAGAGTGTCCATTAATGTGTATGTTTTCCGAGGCCTCGGTCCGCGCCCTGGTAGCTTTCCAAAGAGCCTCCCTCCTTCCCTCCTTCCCTCCTTCCCTCCCTCCTCGCTCTCGGTATCAGTCTCTCGCAGCGGATCCCCGCAGACTCGCCTGTCTGTTTTGAACTGCTGCTTGATTGTTTCTGAATCACAATATTTAGCGTGGCCCTGCAGAGGTGACGGGCGCAGGAAGGAGTGTGTGTGTGTGTGTGTGTGTGTGTGTGTGTGTGTGTGTGTGTGTGTGTGTGTGTGTGTGTGTGTGTGTGTGTGTGTGTGTGTGTGTGTGTGTGTGTGTGTGTGTGTGTGTGTGTGTGTGTGTGTGTGTGTGTGTGTGTGTGTGTGTGTGTGTGTGTGTGTGTGTGTGTGTGTGTGTGTGTGTGTGTGTGTTACATGTATGGGGTTCCATCCTCGTCAGAGCATGTGTGTGTTTATGGTGTGGATAGGGGTGAGAGGAGGGTAGGTCAGGGATTAAAGCTTTCTGCCGGGACCCTCGCAGTTCAGTTCCCACCAAACATTCAAACTGAAGACACCTTTTCTAAACGGAGCATGGGCTGCACAATGCAATGTAATGTAATCACAATATGGACTAGTGCAATATTCACAGTACTTGTTCTTGTTTTGAGTTTATTTAACAGGGACTGTGACATTTCCGTGTTTACCCACAAAACACATTTAGTGAAAAACAACAATACAATAAGAAAAAACATGCAACATAGATGCTTACGAAGGCTAAATATAGGTCTAAATATCATTTTAAATAAAGTATTTTAGAGCTGCAGAGAAATACCAGCCGATAACATATTGTCTACAGACTTAATAACATGTGTTTTGTACAGAAATGTTAAAACAAATTTGACTATAATCACCTTAATGTATATATAATCAATGATAATGAGAACATGATGACCAATCCGTCCAATATCCTTAAAGACATCCTCCTTTTAAATGTATTATTAGTTCCATTTGTATTAACCCTTTATTCTATTTCTATTTTGTATCTCCATAAAGTGTCTTTGGGCACATGTAAAGGCGCTTAATAAATAAAATGAATTATTATTAGTCATTGGCAGTGAACATATCGCAATGACTTCATGAAGCCCTTTAGGAACATGCCGTTCAAAACATTGAAAAATGCAAAATAGAAACAAGAATATTTGCTGCATTACAGTTGGTGGTTGATGTGTAATTACTCTGGGTTAGACCTGTAATTGGAGTCAGGCTTGTCGTGCCTCCCACTGCTTTTCATGGCTGCTAAGATTTTTTATTTAAATCATACTTTCATGCTTTACCACAAAGCTGAGTTGGTGAGCTCCTCAGTCGCTGACATGCCACAGCTCTGACCCTGCTGTCTGTATTAGCATTTCATCTCCCTTTCCCCGACTGACTGAGCATCCTGTGCTTCAGTACGCCACAGCGGAGCCACTGAGAATTATGCACCGTCCTCTGTACGAATATATCATGTGCCAGAAGTTAGAACAATGACACAAACATTTATAGCACACTCGACAGAACACATTACGATCTTTATTGTGACGGAGATATTTATCATAAGTCTCCGCGGAGCCGCCGTGGCTCTGTTCTCTTAGAAATGCTCGCCAGGACTCCAGTCGCTAAGCGGTGTACCTGTGACCCATGCCTTCCCAGAAGCCCCCCCCCCCCCTTCCTATGGCATTTTCTAATAAATTCCCCCATCATCATTGTCACGTTGACGCGGCGGAGGAAGGTGATACGTTAAACCTCCGACGCATGCCAAAAATAACGCCATGCCTGATTGTTTCACGGAGAAAGGCCATTGTGTGTCCATGGGAAGCGCCGCAGTCCCAGGGTCTCTCAGCTGATTCTTTAAAACCACTGACCCCCCCCCCCCCCCCCACCACCCAAACAAATAGCTGCCATGAATGCAATAATATCTGCACCCTGACCCTTTATATGGACTTTAAAAGAAGTGTATTTAGTTGGAATAAAGTAGAAGTAGTTCTTGATTAATGTCACTCTTATCTTATCTTCTTGGCTGTAGAAGCATTAGCAGAGAATCCATTGTTGTGGGAGTGTATACTGTATGAGACGTGTATTCACAATACCGTATTGTGTTTGCTATGATATAGATGAATGTCTGACATGATTAAGATTACACGCGTGACATGGACGGGTGGCGCAGTGGGCTGTGCGTTTGCACATCAGATCAAGGGGGCGTTCGAGGCCCGCTCCCGCCCCACTGCGTCAGGCCGGTGTGTCCTTGGGCAAGACACTTCACCCGAATTTGCTTCTAAGGGTATTGTCTACAGTAGATGACCATTACATGTATGCTCTGTATGTGTAATGTGTATTTGTAAAGCGCTTTGAGAGTCTTTGATAAAACGCTATAATAAATATAAGGATTATTATTAAGTTGACTCTATATTAAAACCCAAAAGGAAATTCCACTCTGTTATTGTTTACACACACATTCCACATGCATTGGACCTAAAACCGGGATCCTTTTGCCAATTAGCCAAATGGTTAATTATGATGGTTAATGAAGTTAATGAAGATGTGTCTCCCCGCTGTGCGTGGTGGTGGTACACATATGACACGCATTGTGTGGCAGATTTGAGGTCAGTACTAAGAGTAACCTCTGCTGGTTTGAAAATTGGTAGCTTCAAATATGAAATGTTGGTCAACACGACAACAATCTAAAACAGCTGACCACCAAAAACGGCAAAGGACAGCAAAAAGTTCTGTTTTGTTTCATATGTTTTCATGAACGTGTGATATCAAAGTCTGATTGAAATCTCCCTGTGTTGCAGATCTTCTACAAAGCCACCCGTGAGATTTCCCCCGGCGAAGAGCTGCTCGTTTTCATGAAGGCTGAGGAGTTTTCATGTGACATCATGGCTCCTAATATTCACGGTCAGCATCAAAACACACACTTCTGTCCTTTGCTTAAACCCGAACAACACTTCGCCTTCACATAAACGCTCAATATACTAATGTCCCCCCCCCCTCCCCCTGGCTGCTGCAGAGGAGAGGCAGTACCGCTGTGAGGACTGTGAGCAGCTCTTTGAGTCCCGCAGCCAGCTGCTGGACCATCAGAAGCAGCCGTGTGGGACGCCCCCCTCCTCCTTCCTTAACCCAGGTTTGTCTTTTATTTAAAAATAGATCGTCCATTGTCATGTCAGTATAAGAAGAGTCACAATGGGATGTGTAGCAGAACTGGGTTAATATGACACCAATGATGTAAGAGCTCCGTCTCCTCCTGAAGAGACTGAACATGAGGTCATACGATAATGATAATGCAGCAGTGCAAATGAATATGTTTTCCCCATATGATCTAAGTAATTAATATGTGTCTCTTAAAGATAGCAAACTGTCTACATGTGTGTGTCTGAAGGGCCGACCAACACACTGTGGAATAAGACACACCATTCTATTTGTGTGGGCTGTTAGATTTGGCTTTTTCATTTGAACAGTCATCATGCTTTACCTTGTGTTCCCCTGGGGCTTCCAGAAGGGGACAGCGACCTGCAGGACCAAGAACCTGAAGACCTGCGATCCCTGCACATGTCCCACGGCCTACACGAGTGTAAGGAGTGTGACCAGGTGTTCCCCGATGTCCAGAGGTGAATGAACGGCTGACAAAAGCATCGTTTATTTTGTTATATATTCTTCGGATTTTCATTTTCGTCAATTCACATGTACCGTACTTTTCGGACTATAAAGCGCACCTGCATATAAGCCGCCGCAGCAGCTAAATTGTCCGTCTGTCTTGCTCTTGTTCTGTCTCTCGGTTCCACTTTTACTTTGGCGCGCTACCTGTCTCGCTCTTTTCCGGCCTCCAGCTTTTCCTGCTGGAGCCCGCCGCTTAAAGGTGGCGGGCGCGGACCGGTCATAGAGCCCGTAGTGTTAAAGGTGGTTAATTGTACCTGTAAAATCCATAGACTTAGGAGGTTCCCTAGTGGCCGTTAGCTGTACAAAAAAAACGGGGGGAAAAGTCGCGGCTTATAGTCCGAAAAGTACGGTAGTCAGAAAGCCGTACAACACAGAGCACATGTCTAAATCCTCGTGGTTGTTTGGTTTCCCGCAGCATGGAGGCCCACGCCATGTCCCACTCTGACGACAGGGAATATAAGTGTGACCAGTGTCCCAAGGCCTTTAACTGGAAGTCAAACCTGATCCGGCATCAGATGTCGCACGACAATGGCAAGCACTACGAATGTGAAAACTGCTCAAAGGTAGAGTGATGACTTTTGGAGGTGATATTGACTTTGTACGTGTGTCTGTTTCTTCTTGGAGGTGTTTGCTCCCCAGATAGTAAATCCCCCCCTGTGTGTGTGTGGTTCCTCCCCCAGCAGGTGTTCACAGACCCCAGTAACCTGCAGAGGCACATACGCTCTCAGCATGTGGGGGCGCGGGCCCACGCCTGCCCCGACTGCGGGAAGACGTTTGCCACATCTTCAGGCCTCAAGCAGCATAAGCACATCCACAGCAGTGTCAAGCCCTTCATGTGTAAGTCACTAAGACCCTACCTATGTAAGTCTCCTCAGTACGTTATAAACATAATATTATTGTGTTGTAGAAAAACTGTGATGTTGCTGCAAAAATACATTTGTATCCTTCCTCAGCTTCTTCTCAAGAGTCAATGAAGTGATGTCTTACAAGAAGTACACTTGGGATGATATAGCAGCAGTTAAATCAGCATTAAACTAGCATGTCATGTGACTCAATCCCATTGGTCTAACGGTTTCTCTCACAGTGACAACCTGCTAACCTTGCTTTCTCTTTCACACACACACTCACACTCACACACACACACACACGTTTTCCCAGCTCCTCGCTAAATGCTAATTCCTGCCAACACATTTTGACCTTTCACATTCTCACCACCTCACAGCTCGGATCTGATCTCCTTCCCCTAAAGCGTTATGACCTTCACCCTTCGCCCCGTCTCTCTTTCACTCACCTCTCACACCAGCTCGCAGAAACCCACACACACTCACATATTAACACACGTATTATAAACACACGGGCCGGAGAGACTGCATCTCCGCTGCAGACCTCTGACTCCTCTTTCCTCTCCTCTCTCCCTCCGCCACATGCACCATTCCTCACAAATAGCAACCACATGTACAGCCCTCTTCCCTCCGAATGGGAGTCCATTTGCTGTAATCAGCAGAAAATATGCAGGTTTAAAAACAACTAATGGCTGTGTAAAAGAAAAAAAGAAAAAGCGAGAGAGCCTCAAACATGACGTCTGCCGGGGAGAGACCATGTGTGTGTCCGGACTGTTTGTTTGTGCGAGTTCCCTTGAAGGACATGTTTTGCACAGTGTTGCACTGTCTGCATGCACGCGATGTGTCAAGGATGTGTGTGTGTGTGTGTGTGTGTGTGTGTGTGTGTGTGTGTGTGTGTGTGTGTGTGTGTGTGTGTGTGTGTGTGTGTGTGTGTGTGTGTGTGTGTGTGTGTGTGCGTGTGCGTGTGCGTGTGCGTGTGTGTGTGTGTGGGTGTGTGGGTGTGGGGGTGTGTGTGTGGTCTAGTATTACTATACTTGTGGGGACCTAAATCTGTTTACATAGTCACGTGTGGGGACTGACTTCCCTTATGGGGACAAATTGGAGGTCCCCATAAGGAGAATTATTAATTTTAGGGTGAAGACTTGGTTAGGTTTAGGATTAGGTTAAGGTTAAGGGTTAGGGTTAGGGTTAGGCATGTGTTGGTTATGGTTAAGGTTAGGATAAGTCTCCAGGAAATGCATGTAAGTCAATGTAATGTCCCCTGAAGTGATGTATACATGGTTGTGTGTGTGTGTGTGTGTGTGTGTGTGTGTGTGTGTGTGTGTGTGTGTGTGTGTGTGTGTGTGTGTGTGTGTGTGTGTGTGTGTGTGTGTGTGTGTGTGTGTGTGTGTGTGTGTGTGTGTGTGTGTGTGTGTGTGTGTGTGTCTCAGGGCTTCTCTAAGAAAGGGAAGCACTCAGGCCTGCGCGGTTATTTATTTCGACACTCCAGCCGTCACTTACCACCGCCCTCCTCGCAGGAATGTGTTTATAATATTTAGTTTTGGTTTAATAAAAGCTGACCAACACACACGCGTGGAGAAGCAGATCTAACACACAGTGTGTGTGTGTGTGTGTGTGTGTGTGTGTGTGTGTGTGTGTGTGTGTGTGTGTGTGTGTGTGTGTGTGTGTGTGTGTGTGTGTGTGTGTGTGTGTGTGTGTGTGTGTGTGTGTGTGTGTGTGTGTGTGTGTGTGTGTGTGTGTGTGTGTGTGTGTTTTTGGTCTGTAAATGTCACAGCTACATGATTTATGATGCATGGGTTTTTCTTGTCGTGTGTGTGGCTGTAGAAACACACACAATGAGAGGGACATAAGATACACACACCAAGTACACACGTTGCTTTTTTTACACAAAATGTGTTACTTACGTTTTTAATTAGACCTACGTTTTGGTAGGTTTTGGCCAAACAGATTTTTCAAATATGAATCAATTTGAAAAGTATTTACATTCATCTTAATGTCAAGCTTCCAAGAGCGGGAACAACATGTGCGGTATCAAAGGAATCGTTTTGTTTTCCCAGATGTTTCAAAAATGTTTTCAACTACCTTTCTACCCTGATTGTGTCCTCCGAAGCCAAGCCACAAATACAACTCCTTCAATTGAGTTTCTGGATCTATTCATTCAACACGCTTTTTTTCTACGAGATCACGTTCTCTCTCGGCCGAGCGGCAGTGCTTTCTGGCGTTCCTCTGGGGTGTTTATTTAAATCTGTTTCCACCATACTTTCTCCCCGGCTCTTCCTCCCCATCTACTCAAATGGTGCACCTTGTGGCTGGAAGGCATCCAAAGTACGCAGACGTGTAATCGCAGTGCGAGCCTAACCACTTCCTTCTCCTCGTGTTGAAGATCTCGTGATAACGTGAGCCGAATCAATCATCCAGAGCTGCTCCTAACGGCTCTCTGGTATTGGTGCCGGATCAAAGTCTTTTTAAACATTGGAGCTGATCTGCAACATATCCTAGAGTTTAAGCACGGGTCAAGAGAGAGGAACATATTCCCCAAACGGCATTCTTGACTTCTATGAGAACAGGAAGGGAAGACAAGTTTGTTAATTTAGCACATTTGGACAAAGTGCTTTACTTAAAACATTAAAAAGGCCTTATTATGCGTGTTGCCTTTCCTGTGGCGTGTTATAGGTTGCATGGACATGGGGTGCAAAGGCTTCTCTCCCACACACTCCCCCCCCCTGCCTGAAACGCCTCAGTTGGACTCCTTAGTTGACTTCAAGAACATAGTGACATCACTAAGCAATACTTACACTTCTATTGGCTAGCGCTCCAACACATTATAGGCTAAGGGGCGGGACATCTATAAGCAGTTGACCAATCACAACAGAGCCGGCCAGCTAACCAATCAGAGCAGACTGGGCTCTGGTTTCAGACAGAGGGTGAAAATAGATGCTGCAGCACAGGCAGTATGAGAAATATAAAGTGCTTTTTGAACATTAAAGCTTGGAGACATGTCCCAGTAGAGACACTTAAGACAAATATGAACCTGAAAGTGAGCACACGTTCTCTTTAAAGCAAGGCAGGAACAACAAGAACAATTGTCATGGGAAAAAATAAATAACCATCTTTGTTAATTCTTACAAATCATCCAATGTATTAGATACTGTTGACAGACTAATAATGGCGTAGATAATGACAGACGGGGACGATCTGTCGGGTGTAGCCACTGTATGTCATCCAGGGTCAGGCACACAGGCACGCGGGGTTAGACTGTGGGAATGGCACTCAGCGCAGGACGACAGGGACAGTGGGGACAAGGTGAGGGGGCTGAGGGGGTGACAGGGGCCCGGAGGGGGGAGAGGGAAGAGGGGCAGCAGAGGACGTGAGACCTGTCCCTGGGAACCGGACTCCAGGATAGGATTCATTCAACTCCGCTTCCTTCGCAAACTTAAAATAGAGCCATTGTATTGCGCGTGGCTGAGAATGCGTATCTGTATGTCTGTGAATATTTCTAGAATGTGCCTGCGTGTCCGTGTGTGTGTGTGTGTGTGTGTGTGTGTGTGTGTGTGTGTGTGTGTGTGTGTGTGTGTGTGTGTGTGTGTGTGTGTGTGTGTGTGTGTGTGTGTGTGTGTGTGTGTGTGTGTGTGTGTGTGTGTGTGTGTGTGTGTGTGTGTGTGTGTGTGTGTGTGTGTGTGTGTGTGTGTGTGTGTGATTGTTTATGGACTCCCTGGGAGCGTCCCTGGGAGGACAATGGGCCTAGAGATGCCTGGGAATTTGGTTTGATGTGCCGGTGATGAGTGGCAGCCACTGACTCACACCGTCGAGCAGAAAGATTCCCCTCACAATGCCAGGATCTGGACACGCCTCTCCTTCTTATTTGTGCTGGAAGACTGTCAGAGGGCTGATGGGAACAGGAGCAGATCCTTCATACTCCACTTCCTCTGCCTTAGCCTGCCTGAAGCGTGCTAACTAGAGATGTCATTATCTTGTGATGTAATGTAATGTGTGTGTAGGGGGGGTGTACTGATGCGCTGTGTTTCTGTCTCTGTGTCCCTGCAGGCGAGGTCTGCCACAAGTCCTACACCCAGTTCTCTAACCTGTGCCGCCACAAACGCATGCACGCTGACTGCCGCACACAGATCAAGTGTAAGGACTGTGGGCAGATGTTCAGCACCACGTCCTCCCTCAACAAGCACCGGCGCTTCTGTGAAGGGAAGAACCATTTCACAGCGGGGGGCTTGTTTGCCCAGGGTATGCCGCTCTCTGGCGCCCCAGGTCTGGACAAATCCGCTCTGGCGATGGGCCACGGCGTCGTGGGGCTGGCTGATTACTTTGGGGCGAGCCGCCACCACAGCGGGCTCACCTTCCCCGCCGCACCGGCGTTTCCCTTCAGCTTCCCCGGCCTCTTCCCGTCTGGACTCTACCACCGGCCGCAGCTCATTCCCGCCAGCTCTCCTCTCAGACATCCTCTCCACGCACCTCTCCCGGGGCCCGAGCTGAACAAGAGCCCTCTTCTGGCTCCGAGCCCTGGCTTTCAGGAGTCCCGAGAGCTCCTCAAGGCTCTGCGCAAAGATGGCGGCGGTCACATGGCAGGATCGGAGCGCCATGGCCAGAGCTCCTCGTCCTCCACGAAGCAGCGGAGCAAGCAGAGCGACCAGTCGGAGAGCAGCGACCTGGACGACGTCAGCACGCCCAGCGGGAGCGATCTGGAGAGCACGTCGGGCTCCGAGCTGGAGAGCGACATGGACAGTGAGAGGGAGAGGGGGGCTGCTCGAGAGAATGGCAAAGGCCCCAAGAGGAAGGCCAGTGAAGGAGGCCCTCGGAGCCCCAGCCTGACAGGCAGCAGTGCTGTCAAAGACTTACCGGGCCCCTCCCTCATCCCCCCCTCGCTGGACGAGCACACGGCTGTAACAGGCGCTGTGAATGACTCTATTAAGGCCATCGCTTCCATTGCCGAGAAGTACTTTGGCTCCGCGGGGCTGGCCGGCCTGCAGGAAAAGAAGGTGGGCGCTCTGCCCTACCCCTCCATGTTCCCGCTGCCCTTCTTCCCAGCTTTCTCTCCCCCAGTTTACCCTTTCCCAGACAGGGACCTCAGACCTGTGGGCCTGAAGGTCGAGCCTCAGTCTCCAGCAGAGGACCACAAGGCCCAGGGCAAGGCTGCCACAGCGTTTGACCTCACCACCAAGCGGAAGATGGAGAAATCTGCCACGTTTGCCCCCTCCAAACTCGGGGCCTCCCGCTCCAGTGGGCAGGACCAGCCTCTCGACCTGAGCCTGGGGGGCCGGGGTCGCGGAGGCAGAGAGGAGGAGACGAGGGGGAACATGCGGTGTGAGGAGGAGAAGGCCGTGGTGGAGATCCCGAAAGCTGACACGTCTTTGCAGCACGCCAGGCCCACCCCCTTCTTCATGGACCCCATCTACAGGTATTGTTATTCCCAGTAGCGTACCTGCCCATAATCACCACAGTTGCACTTTATGTGACGACGTTTTCACTGCGCTAAATGTCGTGTAATTGCTTACTGATCAAAAAGTATTGCTGAATACAAGTGTACTGGTGTTTGGTGTTGTACATGCATTAAGAGAATTCTATTATTAGCAGGGTTGAGAAGAGGAGGATGAGCGATCCGTTTGAGACTCTGAAAGACAAGTACATGCGCCCAGCACCCGGCTTCCTGTTCCATCCACAGGTATGTTTCTGACCTCAACGGGACCTTGAGAGCAAACATAACAAGATGGCACACGCCTTGTTTGGTGTACACATTCTTACCAATCTGGCGGTACGTTTCAACCTACGCTGCCATTCTGTTATTCTTCAATTGATGTTAAAGATATAAGAAGTCTTTAATGACCCTAGAAATGGACAAAAACGGCCCTAATTATTTTCCTGGGCAGTCATGCCTGTTTAAAAAGCTGAAATGTGATGACTCTGTCCACGTAACCACGGCTACATCACTGCTACAAGTTCAACGCCGGGTCCCCCTATCTAGCAGCATGGCGTTAAAACACTTAGGATAACATTACAACTCTGCCTATAATTCAGAATGATTGTCCAAGGCTGACCAAACTGGATTACGAAGGATTAGCATGCGGCTCCAGCCTTATCCACACCGCTGCCCGGTAGAGCCCGTTGTTGGCTATCTGAAACAGATGTGGCGGAGGGAAAGGGCACACTCCTGACACATCTTCCCATAACATGTCTCTAATTACAATATAAAAAATGATATACTCTTTAAAGCAGGGATTTCTGTGTGTGTGTGTGCGTTGTTTCTATGACGTGTTGGATTGACGTTCATTTGTTCAGTCTTCCCCCCGCGGGTGAGAACGGTCCGTCGGAAAGTGAAAACACCACTTTCTCAGGCGTACGACTTTTTTTTTTCTCTTGTCTGGCCGTTTCTGGTCTGGTTTTTACAGGCTGTTTCATTTGTCTGATTTATGTCCCCTGTCCAGACTGCTGCGAGGGCCCAGCCTGCAGCAGCCACATGGCCGTCCCGCACGCCTTAATGAGGTGTCCTATCAGTAGAAACACTAACAGAGTGCTTAGGCCATCTTTATGACTTTATGATGTCTGGACACACAAATCATTTCCAGAACCACCAGAGCAGGTCTAACCCAGACCAGGCAAGAAGGAGCCCTTCTGTATACTTTTCAGGGGGCTTGTTTTCAGTCACTCCTTAACCGTATATCAACAAAAAAATTTTTTCGTGATTCAGCCTTTTTATTTCCTGGCAGGATATTTTACTGCTAAGCTTAGATGACATACTGGCATCGCATTGGTAGCCTGCTATAATGAGCCTATTGAACACCAGGAAGTGTTGGGAACTATTAGAGCCTCCTCTGATTCCAGCGCCATAACTCTGCAGATAGACAGCTCCTTCAGAGTGAATCGGGACCCATCATTCCCTCTGTACCCATATGTGTCCAATCAAAAAGCTGTTGATTCATGCGCCACTTCCTGGTTCTGACTGCCTTCTCTTTCTCCTTCTGTTCCGCCCCTCAGTTTCGTTTGCCAGATCAGAGAACTTGGGTAAGTTCCTCTTTAACCTACAGTACTGCCGTGTGTCTGTGCTTTTATACCAAACACACCCCCTCCCCTTTAATTAACGCATGGGCTGCTTTACAACTTACAATCGACCGGCATTCGCATGGCTTCAGCCCATCACGCACTGACTGGACTTGTGTCTGGCCGTAAAACCAGAAATGTCATCTGAATGTTTATATTGTACATCGGAATATATTATTGTATTGCTCTGAGTATTTGATTTGCTTACATATGGAAATATCCCGCTCTCAGATTCACATGAAAGGCTTTAAAGTGGGGATTTCCAGACGAGCTACACCCAGCAGCTCTGAATATATGTTTGCTTATTTGGCGAATGAAGCAGTGCTCTTGCAAATGGGTATGGGGGGGGGGTCGGGGGTGGCTGCTCTACATCAGCGCGAGGGTAACAGTCTCTTTGGGACACTGACGGGGGGGACCGGGGGGTTAGTTCCTCCCTGCAAAACATCTGGTTCCCGATAAAGATCAACAATTGAGAATGCATCTCGCTAATTAAGGCCCTCACAGCATCACTGACATCTGAAGATAGCCAATCAACTGCTGGTCCCCCAGCGACGCTAGAGCAACAAGCAAGTTCACAGACACACACACACACACACACACACTGCCCAGGGGGGACAGACAAGGGGGTTTTGGGTGTTTGTGTATGTGTGTGTAGGTCTGTTATACGAAGAAGTAGGGGCGTTATAAAACCTTTGAGAAATTGCTTTCGAGAAAAATGTGGGGTCGTTTATGTCCTTTCAAACGAACATTTCACACACATATCGTCAAACAGTGGCCTAATGAAGCTGGCTCGCCATCCATAAAAACCGCTCAGTGGACGAGGGTTTATTGTGATTCTTTAATACATCTTAATCATTGACTTAAATGTGTAAATAATGTACTGCTTGTCTGCAAACAAACCATTTCAATCTGCTTAGCACTTAAACATTAGAAATATGATTTTGTTTGTCCCCCAGCGTAGGCCATCAGTTTAAGCTGGAAAATAACAATACTTTAATAATAATTCATTTGATATTAAGTACACAACTCAATCGTTTATTATTAATTTACTTAACTCATGCATTTACCATAACATTATTCCGATTCAAAGTGCCTATAGAAACCAATGGAAATGTTATTCTGCTACAATCAGCCAAACAAACAGCTTTTATTTTTTATATCAATGACTTTAATTCAAAGCACGCAGAGGCCGAGCTTGACCAAGGGTGTGAGATTAAACTCTTAATAGAGTGCAGCAGAGGCAGCAGTGGGTGGGTGGAGGCGGTGATCAGACTCCCCAGCACATGGAGTATTTGTTCTGCTTTAAAGAGTGTCTTATCGGACGGGTTTGATACTGCCGACAGCTTTAGGGGCTCCTAATGTTCCCGGGAGTTATGGGCTCTCGTTTAGCAAGACAGACAAACTGAAGAGAGCCCCATGAAATACACAGTGCGCGTTATTAAGAAATATGAAAGCATTTCACCTTCCTCTTCAATCCCTCAACGCCCTCCTTCTCTTCTCCCGCTCTTTGATTCATGGCATGCAGCATTGGCATATTCATAATCAAACGGACCTGACATTCCACATCCTCCCTCAGTGGGAACGTGGACGGCTGCGGCAGGAACTTTACACTCGGCCGTCACTCCTAATCAGCCGCTCCCGACACCGGGCTCCAGCGTCATCCATCAGCCCTTCCCTCTCCAGGGCTCCCTCTCTCCCCTTCCCCTCTCTCTTTCCTCTTCTCCCCTATCGTCTAGTCCTTCATCATGCTTCTTCTCCGATTCTCTTCCTCTGGTGCCCTCCCCACGGCCTGCTCCGTCTTGGCGTGAAGCCTGAGAGTGACAGGGGGTGAAAGCAGGAGATGAAATGTCAGAGTCGGAGCAGGGCTCTGGTGGAGGACCCGAATCACCATTGATTTGTTGCCTTATTGAAATAAGAATAAGAAACAGGCTGAAAATGCAATACACGCAAAATAATGCAAATTTGCGTGGCCCCTTTAAAGGAAAAGGAGAAAAAGCGCCTACTGTATGTGTGTGTGGGATGGGCTGACAGGCCCTGCGGCCTTCTGGGACCCCCTCTCCGCCCTCCGCCTCCCTCTCACTCCCCCGCTCCTCCCCCATCCCGCCCCTCTCAGCACAGCGATATCATTATTACCCGTGTCTGGCCCTTGATCAGTAATGTCAACATCTTTCATATTGACGAATGTGCTGTCTGCCCGCATTGTGCACAGAATGGTTTACAGCCCAGCAGTGGACATGAATCACTCCTCTGCCACACACACACACACACACACACACACACACACACACACACACACACACACACACACACACACACACACACACACACACACACACACACACACACACACACACACACAAACATGTATCTGACAACACACAGAAACACACTACAATCACATACTACGTACATGCCTCTAAGCACACACATTCTACACACAAATACATTACCTATACCTTTCTCACACACACACACACACACACACACACATACATTTTCACACACATTGCTGGCAATTAATCAACTATGGCCACCATGCAGCACATACTTTCTTTTTCACACACCCACACACACACACACACACACACACACACACACACATACACACACACACACACACACAGACTAACAAGTGCACATATCTCCTCAGAGAGTTCCTGATGAAAGTAAATGTTCAGCTTCATTAGCAGATTGGCTGCAGTCCTTAATCCTGTATGTGTGTGACATGTGTGTGTTTGTGTGTTTGTGTATGTGCTTTTGTTAGAGAGCTAGACTTGGCTGAATGTAACATGCCTGCCCTCCACTCACCATGAATAGGAGAACACTGTTTTTTATTTAAAAGTTATGAATCAAAATCTAACGTACTTGTCATGCACACATATCAGGGATTTGACCTTGCTGTTCATGAATCTTTGATGAACGTCGTAATAAGAATTCTCCCGGTACCTGTTTCCACTTGATGTCACCTGGTGAGCTGCTTGTAAACAAGGCTCGTCCATCACAAAGGAACACGTTTGTCAAAAAAGTATTAATTATATATCTGGTAAAAAGCATTTAACAGTTCATAAGACTCAAATATATCCAACATTTGGCATTTGTGTTTATTTATATGTCATCTACAACATATATAGAAATGTATGGATGCTGCAATTCTTTAAATGTGTGAGCATTTAAGCCTAAACATATTAATTGCGTTTTGCTATTTTTTACATTTTATTGCATCCTGTAATCAAAAAAGGATTCAACCACATCCTGTAGTATAAATTATGTCTTTCTAAACTGTCCAAGCTGGGACAATATATGTTTTTAACCTGTTAAGCCCCAAGGACCCCCTCTGCGTTTTTTACGACACTGTGTCTCAGGGGATCTTAATATTTAAGAACCTATTAATGTGTTATACCAGATTAACGGGAATAATCTCAGCTAACTGACGATACAAACCATGTTTACCAAAACAAAACACAAGTCTCATAAGAAGCATCTAAATGACCCTTGAGCGAAAAATGCTAACGCACTTTGGCACAGAACTCAATATAAAGATACCCTTATTACTTGTCGTAGCTGCACATACAAGATATCCGATTAAAGCTGAGATTCCACGGATTATTTAGGTATAGTATCCTCACTGAGCGATCCGAACTCGCGACAGGGGAAGCAAACACAGACATCACACAACACGTACCTTTACGTAGCTTTTACGGGAGATCGTCTCACCGTAGCTGTCAATCTGATCAAAAGACGTGTTCAATGGCATAAAAACGAGAAAAAACGCGGCTGAATCGGTTAATCCATAGGTTGATAAGGTGTCTGTGGCTTTGAAAAAATTATTTATAATCCATAATTCAATTTTTATGTAAAAATCGGAGAGTAAAAGTTAGCTGCTAATGGTAGCCACCAGAGTTATCGCAGCTTCCGGTTTTGGCTATGCGTCACTCTCACTCCTTATTTGGTCATGTGGGTGTGTGGGTGGGAGTTCCCCGAAAGAGATGTCAATCATCAAAATCGACCCAGGGGGGCTAGAGATATGGAAAATCCACCCAAATGACCCCAGAAGTGTTTTTGTTTTGCTAAATCTCTCTAAAAAGGTCACATTTCACTTGTTTTGCATCAATCTTGATACAGGGTACTTATTTGTTGTGGTTTGGATTCCTAAAGCTTTTTGTCTACCATCCCATCATTCAAGGGTGGTTTTCACGATAAGTAATCCTTTTTTTTTGGACGGACACTATAATTTAATTTTTTTTACTGTGTTCAATCTGAATTTACTTTAAAATAAATACATCTATATTGATTCTGACACTTCTACATCCAACTCACAGGTGTAACCTTGCTTTGAGAAGAAAGATTATTAATGTAACCCTTTTAGAAGGGAAGATATGGTCATTTGTTCTGGGAATGTCATTTTCGAGACCTGAAAAACAGGCTTGGGGCTTAACAGTGTTACAACCTGACCTGATAAAGAAAATTGTGAATTTCTCACATAATATCCTTTTTATCTATATTATCATACTATCAAATCAGTGTTATCAAGTGGTGCTGCTTCAACATTCCCCAGTATCATTTGTTCTGCTTTGCATGTTAGCTTAGCAATGCTAACGTTGTGTTTCCCGGCACCACACTCACCTCTCTCTCTCCTCTCCTGTGTGTCCTCAGATGTCGGCCATCGAGAACATGGCGGATAAGCTGGAGACGTTTGGCTCCCTGAAGCCGGAGTCCGGCGACCTGCTGCGCTCCGTCCCCTCCATGTTTGACTTCCGAGCCCCCCCCTCCGCACTACCAGAGACGCTGCTGCGCAAGGGCAAGGAGCGCTACACATGCAGGTAATACAGAAACTCCTGTGGCATGTCTTATTCTTAAAATGTTAACGTTCATGCTGGTGGTAAATTATCATTCGTCTGCCAAGTTTTTTGATAGTAGAGGTTTGTTGTTCTTTTTGTAATCACTGTTAGAGTTTTTGCGGGGGGATTTCAAAAGGTAAACCATACTTTAAAATGTTTTTTTCCCCTTATAGATATTGTGGAAAAATATTCCCGCGCTCTGCCAACCTGACCCGCCACCTCAGGACCCACACAGGAGAGCAACCGTATAAGTAAGACTATCTCTACAAGTCTTAAGAGCCACACACACACACACACACACACACACACACACACACACACACACACACACACACACACACACACACACACACACACACACACACACACACACACACACACACACACACACACGCACACACACAGTCTCCTGGAGCTGTCTGTGTGTGTATATGTTGAAGAGGTGTGTTTGGGTTTGCTCTGAGCTGTTAGAAGGGAAGAGACAGTCCAACAGCAACACGTCAGCTCAATATCATCCTCCTCTCTCGCTCCTGCCAGCGTCCCTCCTCCTACCGTCCTCACTTCCAAGCATACACACTCTAAAAAAGGCTAGTCAAGAGTCAGATTTGCACATTAAATCCCGAGTGAATCACTGCTTTCATTCAGCGCGCTCTCCGTCAGACGCAGAGATAGAGAGATGTATTTGAAAGCAGCGATGGATGTTTTCCCAGGGAATTCTTGTCTGCAGTTAGGACCGACTTTATGGGTGTTTTCGTATGCCGTAAAAGCCTGGAGTACTTATCCTGCTGCTAAATAATTTGCCTGATGAAAAATGGTGCCCGTAGCCAGGGTGACAGGATGAAGTGGGGGGGGGGGTGGGAAGCTGGGCTGGTTAAACAGAGCGAGGAAGGGGAGGAAGTTTGGTGAGAAATTGGGGTGATGAGGCAGATGTCCCGGCAGCTGTGGTCATTTCTCTTGGAGGAGGTCAAAGTGATCTGCATGCCCTCTGGCTACCTTGCACAACTGTAGTATCATTGATATACTGTCCTATGTATATGTTATGTCTACATTTCTGCTGCTGTAGTATATTATGTTAGTATATACTTTATTACACCTTTTAAATATTTGAATGCCTCAACACTTAAAATAATTTCCAAATATGGGATGAATAAAGTATTTATCAATCCACTTGCTGCATCAAGTAATAATAATAATAATAATTCCTTACATTTATTATAGCGCTTTTTCAATGACTCAAAGCGCTTTTACATATACACACATTACACATATCATACATGCAATGGTCAGATACCATAGTGCTTACTATCGTCACAAAAATAGATTTTTGGGGAATAAAGTTGGCAAATTAGTCAAAAAGATGCAGAAACGTGACTTTTATGTGAAACTTTGGTTATAAAAGCCCTCCCTTCCCAGGTGCTGCTGAAGTAACAATGCAGCAGCAGTTTGGTACACATGTAAAAATGAATCTTGCACATTTACTACATGTGGATAATGAGTAAGCGCTGGCCAGCACTGCTCTGCTTTGTAGTTTCTAAGGTGGAGGAATGTTGGCCCAAAGCTTGGCTGACCACAGGGGAGAGAGAGGGAGAGAGAGAGAGGGAGAGAGAGGGAGGGAGAGAGAGAGAGAGAGAGAGAGAAGGCCTCTCTGCCCTGGCCTGATAGCCTGCTCTCCACACGCTGGCAATGCATGCCATTAAACATCACCGATGTATTGTAATTTTTTTGTGTGGAGATAACCAGGGGGGTTCCCGAGGGACAGCCAATCGAGCGAGCTAATTCCGGCAGAAGAAAAGATGTAATCTTCTCGTATAATTTTGCATGAAGAAACTTGGCAGGAGGCTCTAATTTCGCTGGGCTCCGACCGAATCTGCTGCGTGATTATTTAGTGAGGGAAGAATGCAGTTTTATTGCGCTGGCTGGAGATAAGAGGCAGAGCTGTTTCACCTTAAACAAGCTCCTCCATCATGTCTGGGACTGTGGGACCGTGTGTGTGTGTGTGTGTGTGTGTGTGTGTGTGTGTGTGTGTGTGTGTGTGTGTGTGTGTGTGTGTGTGTGTGTGTGTGTGTGTGTGTGTGTGTGTGTGTGTGTGTGTGTGTGTGTCGTTATGTTTCCCACAGACCAGACCACAGGTTCCTGATTCATTGTGCAGTACAGTTGGACTTATGACTCGCATGTTGTGTATTTTTAACACTTCCTTCTACTTCTTCCTGCAGGTGTAAATACTGCGACCGCTCCTTCAGCATCTCCTCCAACCTGCAGCGCCACATCCGCAACATCCACAACAAGGAGAAGCCCTTCAAGTGCCACCTGTGTGACCGCTGCTTCGGCCAGCAGACCAACCTGGACCGCCACCTCAAGAAGCACGAGAACGGAAACCTGTCGGGTGAGACGTCTCCATCGATTGGATTATCAGCTGGTTCAATCCCTCCATGTTTCATCAGGGGAAATCCGAGCTCCTTTGCATATTAGTTCAACGTATTTAGAACTCTCGCTGCTGAATCGTATAAAACATAATTTACTCCTAATTGGAAACGCCTTTTTGAAGCTGGAAATGTTGATGACATAAATCTGTATCTGTACTGTACACAGTATTTCTTGAATGAGCTGCTTCCATCAGCAGCAGCGCTCACAGGTTTGACTCTGACTCTGGATCAGCAGAACAGCAGCGACACACTGCCAGCAGCCGAGAGACACACTCCTCAGAGGAGGGGTCCGCTTAATCAGACACCTCAGCACAAACACAACAACACAAAGATAATAGAAAGTAAATGGTTAAACAAATGGTAAATGGTAAATGGACTGTACTTATATAGCGCTTTATCCAGTCTTTAAGACCCCTCAAAGCGCTTTACATACTACATGTCGTTCACCCATTCATACAGAGCAGTGTATATATTACTCTAGGAACTAACACGCATACACATTCACACACAGTTGGCCATGCCATCGGGAGCAACTCAGGGTTAAGTATCTTGCCCAAGGATACATCGACATGTTGACTGCATGGGGTGGGATCGAAGCCACAACCTTCTGGTGGAAAGACAGATAAGCTGTTTTAATATTGTTTACATGATAAGGCAAGGCAAGTTTATTTATATAGCACTTTTCAACACAAGGCAATTCAAAGTGCTTTACAAAAAAAAAATGAAAGACATTAAGCATTAAAAAAGAAAAGCTAATCAAATAAACATTAAGGAAAAATACATGCATAGTTCAATTAAACATTACAAGAAAAAGTACATGGATAAAAGTTACGGTGCAGTTTAAGATGTGAATAGTTCAATTAAAAGCAGCGACAAAAAGAAAAGTCTTCAGCCTGGATTTAAAAGTAGTCAGAGTTGCAGCGGACCTGCAGGTAAACCACAAAGATACCATTCACAATGTGTATTGTGTGGCCAATCATTGCCAAAACACATTTCATTAAATGTCACCTTTTCGGTCTTCCTTTAAGGTTCTCTAAGGTTCTTAAAGATACCAAATATGTCACAAATGATTCCACTAAAATGTACATAACATGATGCACAATAAAATATTTCCATACGACGTAATCGGTCTCTATCAAATTTTTATATTTCAGTCATTCAGTCAATATATTACATCATAGTGACGTACTTATGGAAAACAGACAAAACTGTGTGTTTAAACACGTTATAATTTATTTAACGTGAAAATGTGCATTTAAAATAAATGGATTCAATATGTATGATGCTGAAGAGTCCGAATCAGAACTGAGTGTTGTTTGTCTTTCTGCAGGCACTGCGATGTCGTCCCCTCGCTCCGAAGCGGACGGCAGCGGCGCCATATTGGAAGACAAAGAAGACTCTTATTTTAACGAAATCAGAAACTTCATCAGCAACACGGGCCAGAGCCAGACGTCCCCGGACCCCTCAGAGGAAGGGTGAGCAGAGCCAGCCCGTCTTTTCTGATCTGATCTCCATCTATAGAGCTACACTGGATGTGTTTACACAAATAGAAGCAGAGTGGCACAAGATCCTTTCCGAGGTACAATGAGAAAAGAAAATCCGATCATCATCAAATACATTGTACGTGATAGGTAGGTTAAGCGGCAGGACGAATCACAACCGAGCCGGCCAGCTAACCAATCAGAGCAGACTGGGCTCTGGTTTTTATTTTTTTTATTTTAATATATTTATTTGACAGGGACAGTGCACATTAATTGACATTTCTGTAAATGCGCCAGAGTTAGCCAACAGGCTATTTTTCGTCTGTAGTCCCTGGACAGATGTGAAAAGTCATCCTAAAAACAAAAATGCACTTCAAATAACAGGTAAATACAATCAGTAAAACAACATTCAACAGAGATACTTATGTTATGATAAAAGCATATATAAAAACATAAAAACTAAACAAAAATACAAGCATATACATAAAAACTAAACTAAAATACATATTCACAAAGCAGACAGATACAGGTCAAAGCATATAAACAGAGCGTTGTAAAGTACAGATGGTGTCAGTGTTGACAGAGCTGACTTTCCACTAACCATGTTTTTAAGTTAGATTTAAATAAACTGCAGGTGTTTTGTTCTCTAATCTTTACTGGGATGGAGTTCCACTGTTGTGCAGCTTTAAAAGAAAAAGAAGATTGGCTGAATGAACTCTTCCTTAATGGAACAACGCAGTCTCCTCTTGTTGCAGCTCTTGTTGACCTAGTTACAGGTGTGCGTATGGTGATAAAATGTCTGAGCGGAGGTGAGGTTTCAGACGGAGGGTGAAAAGAGGTGCTGCAGCACAGGCAGTATGAGAAAAATAAAGAGCTTTTTGAACATTAAAGCATGGAGACATGTATAGACACTACATACTGATATGAACCTGAACATTAAGTAAATTATAAGTCCTTTTTAAAGTTGTTCTATATGTTTCAACTTTTGCTGCCGTTTCGACCTCTACACACAAATATAATCCCAGGGATAAACGATTCCTCGTGAACATGTCCCAGTCCTTCATTACTGCATGTTGAACTCTTGCAATAATTAGGACTTACAAAGCACTTGAATAGGTATGAATAATAGGTCGGCTGCTATCAGCTCATGTTGGAGATTTCCCTACCACCCAGCCGGCCCCTCGTTAACGATGACATCATGCTCAGAGGTCTGGAGTGGAGAGCAATCATCTGCGATGTCATTTAAGATACGGCAGGAGCTCCTTACATCAGTTGCCATTGGGCCACACGTACGCAACAGATATCTGTGTGCATGCAACTACGTCTGAGCATTATGCAAATACATTCTCGGAGCTGCGATCAGGTCGGATAGCAGCTCCGAGGTCTGCTCAGGGCTCCGTGTTTGTTTTCATGTGACTCCAGTTGGTGTGATGGCGGGGCAGATTGTGAGGCTGGATAGAGATCTCGGGTGATTGTGCAGAAGGCCTGTGAGAGCAGGACCGGGGGCGGGGGGGGGGGGGGGTGCAGCAGTTAGCCCGGCACATCTGGAACCAACATGTCTGCCTACAGGAAGAGGGTAGAGGGGGTGGGGTCAAAGGGTCGCCCCGTGTTTCCTTTCAAAGTGCTGCGCTCCTGACTACTTCTGATAGATACTTTATCCCCAGCAAATTACCACGTTTGAAAGCGTAATTAGCGAATCTGTTTTCTTAATCACGGCTCTCTCTTTAGGAGCCGCTCTCAGCCCTGTGAGCTTCACACAGTGCGAATACTGAGGCCACAAACTCTCCGTGCCAGCGGGGGCTCGGTGGAAAGCACTTTGCTATCAGCTGCAGATAAAGAGGATTTAAGATAGATACTGTGTGTGCTGTTATCTGCCTTCACCGCACGCTCAACGGCATCCCTTCCACATCCAGTGCAGGTAGACTGTTTAAAAACATCCTATACTTACGCGGCGATGGACTCGATGTGTTTTGTTTCCTATCTGTCTTCTCCTTCAACGTCCCGTTCCCAGTCCGAATCCTTTGTGCAAGAAAACTGCATTTTTGCGAGCTGACGAAAGACGTCCCGGAGTGTAATTAGTGAATCAGTCTAAATGTGGTTCCAGATGATTTACCAAACGGTGGTTTCCTGTGCCGCTGAGACAGAGGGACAGATTAAGACTCCGACAGTTTGCATAGCTCGCCCTCTCTGCCTCCGTGGGGAAAGAGGAATGGGCCGGTTGGCAGCGCTCTCATAACTCTGCCGACAAATGGGGCTGTCAGCTAAATATTTTGCCTATTAGATGAATACAAGATAGTAGAGAAAATAAACAAGGAGAGAGGCGAAGCACTCCGGCTAAGTGCTGCAGCGATCAGCGCTGATGTGCCCAAAGGGGCTCCAGGCCAGAGCCTGATGACAAACAGGAATCCGGCTCTCAGTCCCAGACCCTGATCCTGCCTCAGATCCACCTCTGAGCCCCAAATCAGTGTTTGTGCATGTAGAAAAAGATTCTCACAGGAACAAATACCTGTGTATAGTCTTCATTGCTATGACTTACTATTTACTTTACATCACCAGAGGAGTTTCCTAGCAACTTTCTTCAATGTACAAAAGCATCCTCCTACTACTTTATGAAGCTGGATTAATCTGATCATTGTATTTGGTGCGCAGGTTAAACGGCGTCCCATTCGAAGAAGAGAAGCCGCTGATGGCGAGCCGCGGGTCACGTGACTTAGAAGACGAGGAGGCGGAGGACCTCGGGGCTGATGAAGAGGAAGGAGAAGAGCCGGGCAGCCGCCCTGGGAAACAGGAAGACGAGGCACTTCCCAGCAGCCTCGCTGACGACATCATACAGGACGAGATGGACTTCAGCGGACCCAACGACTTGAACCTCAACTGCAAAACCTCTCCTCGGAGGTACGTTCGATCACTCTAAGAGATGATGATCATGTCATAAGTATCTTGAAGTGAGCTTATTTTAAATGTTCTGCTTGACCTGCAGGTATAAAGAGGAAGAGGAGGAGGAGGAGGAAGAGGAGGAGGAGGAGCAGAGCTACTCAGCCTTGGATCATATCCGTCACTTTTCTGACATGCGCAAGCTGGATGAGAGCGAGATGAGCGACGGGGACGGAGATGAGGACGACGGATCGTTTGGCTCCCCGTCGCTCGCTGACGCTGTCAAACAGCCGCTCTTTAGGAAGTCTAAGTCTCAGGTAACAGAAACACAGACATATCATTGAGGTGGATAAAGTATTCAGATCCTCTACTAAAACAAAATGGTCTTAAAATAGTCCATTTCTTAATGTTTATTTATGTTTAAAAATACAAAAGCATTCGCATCAAAATGTAAGTAAAGTGCAAAGTGAAAGTCCTCATTATGCACGATGGCCATTTTCAGTAACATAAAGTATTATCAGCCAAATGTTTCAAAGCATTAGGGCTGCACGATTTGGGGAAATAATCTAATTGCGATTTTTCTGACAGATATTGCGATTCGATTTGCGATATTTGTTTTTAAGCGACCCAGCGGAAGTTTATTGTAAAATGCGGCCATATCTCCGGCTAGGAAGGTCGCATCAACGTGCTCCCGTCTCTAGCACCCGAGCTACGAGTGAAAGAACTAAACTTACATGAAGCTTCCGTTGGGTTGCTTTAAAGTCAAGCTTCAGTTTAAGACTCGCCCTGTAATAGAAACATGTGATGGAGCATTACTAACCTGACTCAGATGGTTTCACCAAACCATCTAGGAAAGCTCCATTGGAAGCAATTTGGAAAAGTATTTCAAAAATACTTGGCAGGTGATTGGATCATTCCGTCTATCACCTTCTATCATAGGCCCCCTCTGATTGGTTAACAATGGCTGGTTCATGTGGAGCACAGCACTTCTGATTGGCGTGGAAGACTGACACACAAGAAAAAAAAGTTTTAAAAAAAATCGCAGGCTTTGCGATTTGATAATCGCACCATTTAAAATCGATTAATCGTTCAGCCCTAGTATATATACAGTAAAAAATCGTATATTATCCTGTTTTTATCACTTATCAAAAAATGTAATGGAACAAAAAGTACTATATTGCCTCTGAAATGTAGCAGAGTATACAAGTATAAAGCACAAAATGGAAATATTCAAGTAACTTTTCCAAATAATACTGAAGTGCGTTATATGGGTTAAAAACCGGCCGGCGGGGACCTTGGGGTTTAACAGGTTTTTAATCTCAGCTAACTGACGATACAAATCATTTTTACCAAAACAAAACACAAGTCTCATACAAAGCATCTAAATGACCCCTTAGCGAAAAATGCTAACGGACATTGGCACAGAACTCAAGATAAAAGTACCCTTATTACTTATCGTAGCTGCACATACAAGATATCCGATTAAAGCTGAGGTTCCACAGATTATTTAGGTATATAGTATCATCCCTGAGTGATCCGAACTCGCGACAGGGGAAGCAAACACAGACATCACAACACGTACCTTTACGGAGATTGTCTCACCGTAGCTGTCAATCTGATCAAAAGACGTGTTCAATGGCATTAAAACGAGAAAAAACGCAGCTGAATCGGTTAATCCATAGGTTTTTAACGTCTCTGTATACAACAATTATTTCATTTATAATCCATAATCCCATTTTTATGCAAAAATCGCACAGCAAAAGTTAGCTGCTAATGGTAGCCACCAGAGTGGCTGCTGCTTCCGGTCTTGGCTATGCAGCAGTCTAACCATGGTCTAACAGACACACATTACCAAATAAGGACTATGTGGGAGTTCCGCTCGATTCCATTGGCTCTAACGGTCAGAAAGAGATGTCACATGTCAAAATCCAGCAATGGGGTCCAGAGATATGGAAAATCCACCCAAATGGCCCCAGAAGAGGGTTTTTTTTTGCTAAATCTGTCTAAAAAGGTCAAATATCACTTGTTTTGCATAAATCTTGATACAGGGTACTTATTATATGTTGTACTTTGGATTCCTAAAGGTTTTAGTCTACTAACCCATCATCCAAGGTTCGTTTTCACTATAAGTACAACATGTTTTTTGGACGGACACTATAATTTACAGTTTTTTACCATGTTCAATCTGAATTTTCTTTAAAATAAAAAACATCTATATTTATTCTGACTTTTCTACATCCAACTCACAGGTTTATCATTACTTTGAGAGAAAAGATTATTAATGTAAACCTTTTAGAAGGGAAGATATGTTGTATGGTCATTTGTTCTGGGAATGTCATTTTCCAGCCTGAGACCTGAAAAACAGGCTGCTTGTTTACCTACATAATGGACTTAAAATCACACTGTACATTTTAAATTCATATATTCATTTTAATATTTAATATTCCATCCCTCACATACTTATGTAATAACTTGCTTTATCTTTTGTTATTGTTAATTTGTAAATTCAACATGTATATTTTCTTGTTGCTGCAACACAAACATTTCCCTAATTGGGATCAATAAAGTACTCTCTTATCTTATCTTATCTTATCTTATAATGGAAATCTGCTTCAAAGCATTTAGGTAAATGTTACGTCCCACTAAGGTCCAGGACCTGGAGACAGTAACACACAACAACCAATAACTGAGGAAAACAGAGTAAACGTTAACACAAATGTGCATTCCTTTTAAACAAAAAGCTGTAACCCTGTCCCTCCCTCAGGCGTACGCCATGATGCTGTCCCTGGCTGAGAAGGACTCTCTGCACCCGGCCTCCCACACCCCGGCCACCATGTGGCACAGTCTGGCCCGGGCAGCTGCTGAGTCCAGTGCCATCCAGTCCCTGAGCCACGTATGATGACACCCCTTCAGCGCTTCCCTTTCACCTTTCAACCCCCTAAAAACCTGACCTATGGCACTGGGAGCCCACTGCAGGGTCCACAGAGTGACTGCTGAGCAGAACCACGGCCCACCTTGACTGCTGAGCGGAGCCTCACACCGAGCAGGGACCCCCAACACCTCCAACAGATAGAGAGCAACACGTGCCTCTGAGAATTGACTTCTTACACCAACCAGGATGATAGCAAAGATAATGATCGTGGTGAAAATAATAATAATAGCTGTATTTATTCTGCTGAATTTCTGTTTTGCACAGCGAAGGCAGCTGGTGGACATGGAAGATGGATGTGCTGATGTATCAATGCTACACATGTATAGCCCAGCACATAGAGAGGGAGGAGAACAGTCGATGTGGTCGTGTCTGTAAGACAGCCGGTCTCCGCCTTGTTTCACTGTGCGTAAGAGCCCTGACAAAAGCATCATTAAATCATATTACCAGAATGCCCCCTTTATTAACCCCCAGAGATCCACAGGTGTTTCTCATAAAGACATGTACTTGATGATAAAAAAAAAATGAAGGGCGGGGCTAGCCGCCTCGAATGAACACCGCTCCATGTACGGACAGCGCTCGAGGCGCTTCAATATCACTGAAGTCACTGAAGAACAAATATAAAAAAAGTAATTGCTTAACTGAAATCAGGCCAGTTTCCCATCTGCGTTGTCATGGCTGCGTGTGACTGCACAATCATAGCACTGTACACGAGTGTCTCCGTTCTCTCCATCTGCCCGCCTGCGCTATCTGTGAAAGGATATAAATAGATTGTCTTTTTAGTGGAAGAGAAGAAAACACTTTTTTTTTTACTGAAATAGTAGCCAGTGCTGAAGTTAATTGTTGTTCTGTAAAGGGCATACGTCTTCTTTCCCAATCCATCCTAGTCAGCCAACAATACCACTAAATAGCCTGAATGCTAGTCGTTAGCTACTCCATGCTCGTGTGTCTTTCATTTTTTAGACAATCATGATTTTGTTTCCATTTTTTCGTTGGTGTTGTTGTTGTTATTTGCTGTTGTATGTTGAGAATTGTATTTATTTCTTGGCAAACTGTAGTTTGTTTACTGAATAGCACTGCTCTTAGCCCGGGTGAGAGGGGGAGATTCTTCACCGGGCCTATCCCAGAGTTCAATGGGGTTTGTAGATTACATTTGAGTGCCGGATAGTATTAAACATACAATTCACTCCTTATTCTTCTAATGAAACCGGTCGATGAATAGATATTACTTAGGGGTTTTTGTTTTCTATGACAATTTAATGATTCAATTGTAAAAAAAAAACATTATAAAGAATAAGTAATAAAAAAAAGCCAGGTATAATTTCTTCATAAACGCATGATTGGTCTGGTAAGATCTGTATCTGACATTTTCTACGGTTGTCTGCAAGCTTGTGTGACGTTCGGTTCATGTTAATCCCTTGTGCCAAATTTATGATAAATAACAGATTACTTTTCATTTATTCTCCCGTTTTGAGGGACCAGATTTGTTTTTTGTCGTTGTTTTTGTTTATAATCGATTTAAAAAAAAGTAATCAGCGAGTTGAGGTACTTTGTTTTAATGCTTTCTACAATGTAACTGTTATGCATTTCAATTCAATACTGTGGGAGGAACAACTAAGAAATAAAGGACTACAATGTGGATTGACATGTCTGCCATTCTCTCTTTTATTCCTCCCCCATTTCTCCCTCACACCACCGCACTCCATACAGTCCTTCTGGCTGCCCATCATTTTGGCCCAAACGGAGATTTATTCTAAGCGACGTGAGTCAGAAAACCACCTGGCGCTTTCTTCTGGCGCTCCCATGGCCTCCGAGAGCCTGAACTCTGCTCTTCGGGGCTTTGGCTCGCATTGAGAGAGAGGGAAGGAGAGAAAAGGCTGGAGAGGGCTTGAATGTGGTAGTGGGAGCGGAGGCAGGAATGTGTCCTCTTTATTTGTGTCCGTTTGTGGGGCATGATGGATGAGTTGGGTAGATGTGATGACCTGGCTCATCGCTCAAACGCTCAATAAGAGTCCCATCCTGCAGCAGGCCTCCCCATCCGGCACCCCCCCCCAACACTGCTGCCAGCCAACGTGGGCGGACATTGTGGCTGCGAGGGGCGGAGGTTCAGACGCTCCATTGTCCAGGTTTTTTCTTGGGTGGGGGGGTTGAGGTGGAGAATTGGGCATGACAGTGAAGATGGCTGGCGCTGACACTCCACATTTACAGTGCTGCTGGCACCCTAATGGATGGGGTGTTTTCTTAAGGCCTGTCGTCGGCCCTCGGGGCTCCGCGGGGCGTCCAGCTTTGATGAGGTCACGGGGGGTCAGGCAGTGTTGATGAGGTCAGCACGGGTCGTCCAGCTTTGATGAGGTCAGCTGCAGCGACAGTAGTGATGGTGCAGACCGCGGCGTTATAGAGTGGAAGGAGTGATAATGCTTCTGAGGTTTGCCACCTGTACTGATGTGGACTCGTTTATATGATCATGTCAGGTGGTGAGTACGATTACTTTTTTCACTAAGATTAGTGAGGAACTTAAGTATCTTAATCCTGCATTTACTGATGTTTTGGTCACTTGAGGACAGGTGTGTAGACAACACTGACACATCTTCACCAATACGTTTAGTATGCGTTGAATTACTTATACACATCCAGCATTGTTTTGGATTCTGTTAGTTTGATTTAATATGGAAGAAACATTAGCATTGTGACATTAGCATTGTGACATTAGCATTATATGATGTAATAATGAAGAAACATTAGCATTGTGACATTAGCATTGTGACATTAGCATTGTGACATTAGCATTATTTGATGTAATATGGAAGAAACATTAGCATTGTGACATTAGCATTATATGATGTAATATGGAAGAAACATTAGCATTGTGACATTAGCATTGTGACATTAGCATTATATGATGTAATATGGAAGAAACATTAGCATTGTGACATTAGCATTATATGATGTAATATGGAAGAAACATTGGCATTGTGACATTAGCATTATATGATGTAATATGGAAGAAACATTAGCATTGTGACATTAGCATTGTGACATTAGCATTATATGATGTAATATGGAAGAAACATTAGCATTGTGACATTAGCATTGTGACATTAGCATTATATGATGTAATATGGAAGAAACATTAGCATTGTGACATACCCATGAACAGATGCAATACATGCTCAAAACACAGTGCAACTGCGAAAACAATAAAGTGTGTGGTTGCAAAACATCCACTACAATCCATCCCTTTCAAATTGCACGTAGAGAATTGATCTATTGATAATGCAAAGGATATTGTTTGGTTGTCAGCTTGTATCCAAAACTTGTTAAGCACAGGCCAAGGGTGATGCCAATAAGACCCTTTGGTGTAGGTCTATGCTCTTTTAGTCCCCTTCTAGTGGCAGTGTATGACTTTGCTTCATTATGTCCTTTATGCTCAATGCAAAGCTGGAGTTCAGATTAAAACGCTTGTGCTCTTTTGTTTCCCTTTCTTGTAGTGAGTGATATGGGTTTGTGTGCATGTCAATGGTCTGCAAAGGCTGAAATGAAAGCAGGTGCTGCAGCACGGGCAGTATGAGAAACATAAAGACAGTAGAGGCACACGAAATACAAACATGAACATGAAGAACTGCATAAAACGTCCCCTTTACACACGTTATAAGATCTTTGTTCTATATTAACAAATCTAGAACACTTTTGTCTCCCCCTCAACACGGTGCAATGAACAACAAGCAAGCTTTTAACCAATCGGAATTATACCTCGACTACATATTGGATCTAAGTTGGCAGCAGGATGTTGCCACCACCCCTCAGCGAGCAGCCACACCCCCCCTGCAAATCAAATTGCCCATGTAATTACATCACCTACATAAAGAACTTCCCCTCAGACAAAAGTCCAAAGGCACTGCCTCTTGAAAGAACACCAAAATATTATGAATAGCCCTAATGTCATTGTGTGTGGGCAGTGGAGGGGACCCTGTGCTGGTCCGATCCGTGTTGATTAGCACATGCTAACGTCACCCATGTATCCTCTCACACTTAATCAACACGTTGGGACGAGTTATGGCCGTCATTAACCCAACGCTTCTCATAAAGGGCTCAGTGTGTATGGAAGTGTGGCGGGCAAGACCTGGGAGTGTGTGTGTGTGTGTGTGTGTGTGTGTGTGTGTGTGTGTGTGTGTGTGTGTGTGTGTGTGTGTGTGTGTGTGTGTGTGTGTGTGTGTGTGTGTGTGTGTGTGTGTGTGTGTGTGTGTGTGTACGGTGGGCACACTGTGGGCAGCGCTGGGTGAAGCTCACTCAGCTAATGGTGCAGCTGGCAGCGCCTCAGAATCCATCAGAGCTCATTAGGGTTTCCTCCCCTCCTTCTCTCTTTCCTCCCCTCCTTCTCTCTCTCCTCACTCCTCAGTGTGCATTTCCTCAAGTACTATACTTAAGTACAATTTCGAGGTACTTGTACTTTACCTGAGTATTGTCAGCTTTATGCTACTTCTAACTTTTACTTTATTCTACTCCACTACATTTTGGATCCAATATTCTTGACTTCATTTATTTTAAAGCTTTAGTTTCTGGCTAATTTATTTATTTTAGTTTAGTCAATTTGTAAATAAAGTTTGACATATAATTAAAGGTTAAAAAAATCCAGCATCTTTATATAAAGCACTTGCAATTAGCTCTAGCTGTGACAAACACACTAACACATGAATAACCACAATCCAATCATTATTAATATACAATTCTGAAATGGGCCCTTACGCAAAACAAATACTTTTACTTTTGGTACATCAAGTAATACTATTGTACTTTTTCTTAAGTAAGATATTGAAAGCAGTATTTTGACTTGTAACTGAGTATTTTTTCAATTTAGTATTGCTACTTTTACTAAAGTAATACATCTGAGTACTTCTTCCACTGCTGCTCACCTCTCCCTTCCTTCCTTCCTTCTCTCTCTCCTCACCCCTCCCTTCCTCTTCCTCTGCCACCCGTCCTCTCAGCCCGTGTGGCATGTAACTGCCCCCTCGCTGCAACATGCATCACCCCCCCCCCCCCCCCCCCCATCACAGCTGGCAGCTCTCTCACTGATTGACTTGGCACCCGTGCTGACTCAGACGCCGGGGGAGACATTTTTCGGAGAGGGGGGCATGGATGGGCGAGGGAATGAGGCCTTTAAGGAGGGGGGTGGGGGGGTGTAGTGAGTGGTGCTTACTAACAGTTGGCACAAGTGGGAAGTCACCAATCATCACGTTTCTGTTGTGTTAACAATAATAGTAGCACCTCCTCTGTCACTGTTCTTTTATTCAACTAATCAAGTATGAATACAGACAAGAGAGTGAGTTAGCTGAAGCAGGAGGGCGAGAAAATACCCCCTGTGAGTTATTAAATTACATCAAGCTGTCACTTTGGTCTGAAGCGACTTACAATAAGTCCAAATAGAGATGTAAACTCAGAGCAAGGCAAACCTTGGGAAGGCAAGGTTTATTTATAAAGCACCATCAACACATGGCAAAGTATTTTACAAAACATGTTAGGAGCATGATGAAGATACAGCGGAATCACATATAAAATGACATTTACAAACGTGTAAGTGATGGTGTATTTGTTTCAAATGGGCTACATTTAAAAAAAAATGTTAGTTAAATGGAGTCTTCCAATCATATATCACCTGGTAAAAAATTAAAAGAAAATCAAGGCAATCTAACTAAAAACATTACATTATTACATGTTACTTGTTAGACGCTTTTATCCAAAGCAACTTACATTCTCAATACTGTGGACAATCCCCACTGGAGCACTTTGGGGTGAAGTGTCTCAGGGAGGGACACAACGACATGCTGACTGCAGTGGGGTTTGAACCTGTGTCCCCCTGAACCCAACACCAACGCGATACGCACAACCCACTGCGCCACACGCCTCGGAACATCATGATAAACATTCTCCAAAACTTAAAAACAAATACAAATAATAAAGATAATACTTTCAAGTCCACAGGGACCAACTCATCAGCGCAATACCAAAAACGAGTACATAAAGGACAAGTACATAAACAAATCAGAACAATGCATCATATTTAAATCATCCCTAAATAACCCTTTAAAAGTCTGTTTTGTTTTATTTCAGTAACACTTGTGTCACTGTGAGTGTTTGGACGCAGGCCTCTCCTTCTCTTCTTCTCTGCTTATATTGCTGTTTCTTCCCGCCTCTCAGCCTGCTAGAAAGCAGCAGAGTTTTAAATTGTGGTTTCCTTCTCTGTTTATGTTTCTCCCGGCGGGCTCCGGGTCATTAGCGTTATTGATGGGCACTCAGAGCGGCACATGGTTTTAATATGACGGGTCCAATCAGGACAGGCGTGGTGGCAGAACATCTTGGCGTCTGAGTGAAATCATCTCATTCTTCGCTCATTGGGTATATCAGAAAGAACCGAGGAGTGCAGTCGAGACGTTTGGAACAAGTTAAACTTAAAATGCACGCTTTGGTATCAGCCAATCTGATTATATGAACTTTAGGATGCTCATTATATCATACCAGTCATGTATTCATGTGCACTCACTTGAGTCAGAGGTCTGTCCAGTGGCTTTTTCTTCCATGTTAAGCGCCATCCAGTGGTGAATTCACTCATTTGCACCCACTTACGTGTAGTTTAACTTCACCATACTAGTGCTGCACACATCATGTCGCATCCAAACAGAGGATGTCTTCACACAGATCCAGAGTGTGGGAGAGTTCCCCGATACGCATCTTTTTGCAGATTTCGACATTCAACATTTATTTGTCCAGCCAACAACCTAACAAATGGTGCAGGACGTGCCGAAAATGAATTCGCCCTCTTTCTTTTATCCGAGCCGACAGCTTCGTCAGCTGAAGTTCAAAACACTGTGGCCTTCTGGGAGATCTGGTTCAACGCAGAGGGGCAGTAGTTATCTCTGAGACTGCAAACTGAGGCAGTTAAGTGATATAATCTCCTTTTGCAAAGAGTGGCTTATGCTTAATTACAGCCAAAAAGTACCCATGATGCGATCTTACCTTTTACGGGCTATTACATCTGCACTTTCCCTCACGCTTCTCCCTCAGCATGCAACAACAGTTGGCCTTTTTTCCGTCCAAAAGCCTTTCTGCACAAAGAGCATCTTTGTTCATGAGCTTGTAATAAAAGAAAAGTGGCTTTATAAGTGCTGAGATCATTTTGAGTAAACCAAATGATGTCTGAATCAGCTTCTTTCCCCTGTGAGCATCTCAAATCAAAGGAAGAAAGACCATGCAAAGGGTGCACATAAAGGTTCCAGTTAAAGGTGGGGTAGGTACGTTTCAGAAACCGGCTCGAGATACACTTTTTGTTATATTCCATGGAATGCTCTTAACATCCCGATAGCAATGAATATCTGAAGTGCTTTGACAAAAAATGTATAAAAAAATGTCATCTGTGGAAGCCGTAATACTGTAAAAAGTACAACCAATCCGTTTAGCCGGGCCGGATGGCCTACCTGCCTGTCAGCCTTCCATCGGGGCACAAACTTATCTCGTGCCCTCATTGGTCATGTGCGCGTTCGTGTGTGTTGGAGGAGGGGCTCTATAAGGAAGTGGCAGATTTTCTCCGGTTGTGTATTTTCAAATTCTAGCGATCTCGAGCCGGTTTCTCAAACTTAACTACCCCACCTTTAAGTTTTTTTTTTTTTCTTGAACTAAGTTTCCTAACATGACCATGATAAGAGATGTTCGAATTCTCTAGGTCAGAGGTCTCAAACTCAAGGCCCGGGGGCCAAATCCGGCCCGCGACTTCAATTAATGTGGCCCCGCAAGAGCTTGCAAAGAATATAATACGTTTATTATACGGTTACATGACACTTTACAGAAGCAGGTTGCCCATAAACTACATGTCCCACAATGCATCTCGTTTTGTGACATGCGCACTGAAGAGACTTGCAATTATTTACCCTGGACTTCTGCTTTCAGACGTAGTTAATTACTAAGTTATTATCCTATCCAATAATAATCCAATTCAGAGGCAATAATGTAATATAATACATTATTTTATATATTATATATTTATATAGTTACAACCAGCCCGTTGAGTGCAACCTTTATGCGAATGTGGCCCGCGATGAAATGTAGTTTGACACTCCTGCTCTAGATGATCAGAAAGGAGTTTAATGCTTCCTTTATAATCTCCTTTAGTTTAGGATACACTGGACCTTCCTTTATGAAAGGAAAGGAGAACAACATATCCCACAATGCATTGGGGCTGCAATGTTTCTAGCTACGCACCATTTGGCCGTTCATGGAAACAAATTGTCGTGAGAAATGGATCATGTAAGTAATGGTGCTTTTTAAATTAATAAGTCATGCATATATTGCAAAACACATTATTCATTTACATTTGTTCATAAAATCATACGATGAATTTGGATTCATGCTGATTAATATGAGTGGACAGGAGGTCGAGCACGAGCAACCGTTTCCTTTGACTTTCCCTTTCATTTTTTAAACATGAAAATCCATCTGGAGATGATTCCACAAGCCAGAAGGGGACAATGTCCAGCGTTCATCAGGTGCTTCGACCCTTAACCTTCCACTTGCAGATTGAACGAAACAACACCAAAATAATGCATCGGAAGAATAATTTAGATTCTCTTAGTTGTGAAATGAATAATAACATCAACTTGGCGCATAATACATCGCGAAGTCAGCACCCACAGTTTTGTTTTCCTACATTCTGATGGATTCTACTTAACATCTTACTTTTCCCCCTGAGGTTAAGGAAAAGTGGTTTGGAAAAGACACAGAATAACCCCTAACCCTAACCCTAACCCTATTTCTTTTGACAATTCGACCGTAGCCAAGATTTGGCTTCGACCTGCGCTCATCTTTTACACTTCAGATAAAGATGGGCATGCCAGCTGTTCTTAGTGGCACCTCGATGTGCAGGTTTGAGGGGCGGAGCAGTGGCCACCCAGCGCTCCGTGGATGGATGGCCTCTCTGGGCCTGTTTGACTGGAAACAGGTGTGTCATCTGAAGATGAAGGCCGGGCCGATAAACATTATTGGAGAACATCTGCTGCTTGTCACAACACAGGGCGAGCAGGAGCGGCCCCCCATCCATCAGCCACACCGGAGAGAGTGGGTGAGGGGGGGCCTCCATCCTCCATCACTCACCCCGGGATGCTGGAGCATGTTCGGTCCAGGCACCTGCCTCCGCCCGCCCCCTTTGGCCCATGGAGGAGAACATGTGTTCTCCAGCGCACTTGAAAAATGCCTTAGGGAGAGCACTTTCACTCTGACACACACACACACACACACACACACACACACACACACACACACACAACACACACACACACACACACACACACACACACACACACGTGGACCCTGCTCAAGTGCCTCTCACACCCCCACTCACTTTAGACTACTGTCAGGGAGGCCTTAATGCTTGACCCTTCTCTGGTTGATGAGAGATGCCTGGCCGTGTGTAGAAACACACACTGATATATCCACACACACACACACACACACACACACACACACACACACACACACACACACACACACACACACACACACACACACACACACACACACACACACACACACACACACACACACACACACACACACACACACACACACACACACACACACACACACACACACACACACACACACACACACACACACACACAGGATCCCATAGGTCTCCATGACAGCTGCAACCTCTCTCCACCTCGCGTCCATACCTTACTGCACCCTCCCACCCCACTCAAAGAAATCAATACCATGCAACACTGCATTCAAAACACACAATTCAAAAATAGACGCTTAAAAGCAGGTGTTTTTTGGGGCCGTTTAAGACACATGGACGCAATAAAGAAAAGACCATGGAAATGATGACAGTGAAATTCGAGTTTATCACTTTTACACAGACAACATGTCGTAATGAAGCTCCACTGACAGGACATGAGCACAGTAGGTTATGACTGATATAAGTGACCTGAGATAGTATACAAATACAGCTTTTACAAATAAGACGCACCCTTATTTAAATGCACACGTGGGGTGTTGATAGCAGTTGTGATATGGGTCTTTTCAATATTGTGCAACCATAAAAACGTGAACAAATACTGCAGAAAAAGTATTAACAACATTTGATGCTTGTCTATAAGACTCAAACAAACAGACTCAATAAACACAGATCTGAAAGAAGTGCAATGTCTGCAGTATTTCGCGACCAGCACTGCAATAAGAAAACCCACAATCAATGCTAATACATGGAGAGTGTTTCTGACGCTGGTGGTAAATTAACTATGTTCATTCAGATACCACGAGCCATGCTGGAATAACTTATGGATAGGCAATATCTTAAATGGGCTTTCGTAAAAGGTGCGGGGACAATGACAATAAGTGAAGGGTTCTTTTCTTGTGAAATGATAACATTTGTTTAAAATAATCTATAAACCAAGAGACCAATGATCTGAGTGTGTCATGGAGCCTATTTCCTCAATGTTGGTCATCTGCTCGAAGTTTATAGAAATAAACGTGTAAGGTTTTGTTTTTTTGGGGGACTTTAACTCCCTACCGGCCTCATCCTTCAAGAAGAAGGCGTGCACTTCCCCTTTAAGAAGTATTTTACTAATTTAATGTCCAAAATAAGTTAATTTTTCCTCCTTTATCAACAAATCATAATAGTGTAGTTGAATTGTGGTTATGTCTCTTGAGAGCACCCGTGTGATAATTATCTTTTGTTAAAGTACAATTGACTCAAATGTAGCTCCAAATGAGGAGAGATTGATTCCACCTGGGTTAAAGTGGCCCTGATTACAGAGCTCGTCTCTGATTGGCTACAAGAAGCAGGTGACAGGAAGTAAAAGTTTCAGCACACAGCAGACGGGTCGGTGTGTGTGTTTCACTGCAGAAACACATGGAGGAAGGCCAGTGCGTTGTGTACTGCGACATGTATTTCTCTTTAACTGAATGCAGAGAGGGATAAACCTGATGAAATGGTTTATGATTCTCCTTTTCTTTGGCCGTTCAAATAATCATCTAATCACTCTTATATCCACCTCACTCCCGACCCACTACAAGAACAACAGGGTTACAATTGTTTGGGAAAATATACAGTTCCACAAAGAAATGTGTGAAATCATAACATAAAACTTGAGCAACAAATTAAAATGAATTGCATAATGCTTGGTGAGGGTGAAGACACTTTCCTTTGCATGTTTTCATATTGATAGATTCTGGCATTTGAAATGTGTGTGAGGAAAACAAATCAATTATAATTTAAAGCCAAGTACATGTTTATATCCTGAACATCAGCCCCACGTCAGTCCCTGTACGTGTGGATCCGTGTGAATGTTCTGAATAAGTCACCCATACTTTTCTAAATCTGTTTGAGGCATTTCAATTTTCACCAGAAATATGCTTCTGTTCTGCTGACCATCCACTTTTTTGTGGCCACATAAAAACAAAATGTAGGCTGTAAATGTTCTCCAGTGACAAGAATGTCTCAGTTACACGTATTGTACAAATGCCCTTAAGAAAGAAACCTTACCAGGTGGTTAAATGTAAAACTGGGAAAGCAAATGAACCGCTTTCCATCAGCAATACTCACAAATAGGATGCAGGTATGTGTGGGTTATTGCTATGAAGTCTGTGTAACCCCGGACTTTGAATCGTAGACAGTCTGGGGTAGGTAGATGGTCCCCCGAGGGCCCCTCACAGGCCAGGCCCCAGCTCCAGGCTCGGTGATGGAGTGCCAGTCTCTGACAGCTGAGTACCAGTTTCACAACTAACATCACCTTCACCGAGATGATCTGAGTAATGCCTCACAGAGCCGAGCCCCGCGTCTGGACGTCCAGTCAGGAGTCTGCACCTCTGCTTTGGTCATGTGGTGTTGCTGCCCGCTCTTCTCTTTCTTTGGGACACTGAAAAGTTCAACGGTCGCGGGGTTTGGTGTGGCAGCGCTGAAAGGAAAGGAGAAAAACATAAGCAAGAAGACATCAGCACTATTTGGAAATGAAAAGCAAATGTTCTGGTTTTCTTTGGAGGAGAAGTAACTGGTACGTCGTCTCCCGTGTGCTCGGCTTTGAGGAGGTAAAATGAAGACAGCCCTGAGGCGGCTGCATGCTGGGCGCAGATTAAAATAACTGTCCGGAGACAAGAGCAGCTATTGAGGGAGACAGGCTGACACACAGAGTGATGGGGCTCAGCCGCTCACACACAGTGACAGTATTTCACTAAAGCTGGTTCAGCTTTACAGCCCGTGACGACCCGTGTGTCGGTGTGTGTGTGGGTGTGTGTGTGTCGGTGTGTGTGTTCGTTTTGCTTTATCTTGACCTGTGTGTGTGTGTGTGTGTGTGTGTGTGTGTGTGTGTGTGTGTGTGTGTGTGTGTGTGTGTGTGTGTGTGTGTGTGTGTGTGTGTGTGTTCGTTTTGCTTTATATTGACCTGTGTGTGTGTGTGTGTGTGTGTGTGTGTGTGTGTGTGTGTGTGTGTGTGTGTGTGTGTGTGTGTGTGTGTGTGTGTGTGTGTGTGTGTGTGTGTGTTCGTGTTGCTTTATATTGACCTGTGTGTGTGTGTGTGTGTGTGTGTGTGTGTGTGTGTGTGTGTGTGTGTGTGTGTGTGTGTGTGTGTGTGTGTGTGTGTGTGTGTGTGTGTGTGTGTGTGTGTGTGTGTGTGTGTGTGTGTGTGTGTGTGTGTGTGTGTGTGTGTGTGTGTGTGTGTGTGTGTGTGTGTGTACAGTCACATTGTGGGGATTTTCCCTTTCTTTAGAGGGCACAATTGAAGTCCCGACAATGAATGTAAGTTAATGAAGTATCCTAAAGTAAGTGTGTGTGTGTGTGTGTGTGTGTGTGTGCGTGCGTGCGTGCGTGCGTGCGTGCGTGTGTGCGTGCGTGCAATATCCTCTAAAGTACGTTTTTAGAGGACTCCCCTTTTTAAGAGGACACAATTGAAGTCCCCATAATGTATGAAAGTTAAGGTGATATCCTCTAAACTGATGGAAATGTTTGTGTGTGTGACAAAGTGATTTACATTTTTATTATAAGCATTAATACACAAATCAAATGAAACAGAAAACTATAATAAAAGCGGGTCATGTGTGAGTCTGTACAGCCACGTTGTGGGGGCCGCCTACCTTCAGGGGTCCTAAAGTCCCCGTAACATAAATCATTACATTTGAGCGTGAAGATTTGGTTAAAGTTAGTCTCCAGGAATTCACTGAAGTAGAGGAAACACGACAAAGTCAGAGAGAGGCTTACCTTCGGTACAGGTGGGGCCCAGCCACGTGAGAGGGCACAGGCACCGCCCACTGAGCCCCTCACAGCGGGCCCTGTGGGAGCACTGACACGGCAGAGAGCAGTCTGGTCCGAAGCGCTCTCCACCACAATCTGAGACAGGAAAGGGAGGGAGAGTTTTCAAAACAAAATGTGTTAAGGACGAAAAAACATGGATTTATGGGACCTTTGGAGCCGATTACATGTTAATGAAACTAGACGATTGACCTTTTTCACATCTCTGTCCCGTCCTTCCTGCGGGACAGAGGCACCGCCCGGTAGATGGGTCACATGGGGCCTCACCAGCACAGCCACATGACTCTCCACAGCTCAATCCAAACCGGCCAGACTCACACCCTGAAAACAGATGTATGCATTTATACATTGCATAACCATCTTCCCAACACACAGCAAGAACAATGTACTAATGGTGAACTTTGTTTTATTATGAAAAGGTATGCCTTGCACTAAAATCTAGTTTTAGTTTTAAAAGTGAATCCAAATTCCCGTGCTAGCCATAGAGTATACGGGATAAGTTAATAAACTGCACAATTAAGAAATATATAGACCTTTTAAAATGTCATCATAGTCCTACTTTTTAATCCGTAGTAAGTCTGCTACATGTTTAAATGCAAGACCTGAATGAGACTGTGCAGAATCACATAAATATACACAAGCACAAACAGACACACAAGTGCAAGTGCGTGAACCAAAACACACACCATGTATTTCACACACACAGAGATAAGAGCCGCTCTGTCTCTGGAGCTGTTGCTGCCTTACGCTCAGTCATATCTCCTGCTGGGACTGAAGTGGCCATTTAGGCGCTCACACTGCGGCGGAGAGCCCGGCAGCAGGCAGGAGGGCCCAGGATGTAACAGGAACGCATTAAGCAGTGGGGAAACACCTGTCTCTCATCAAATAACCAGGAGGCATGCCCGCCCACCTACCTGCGCGCCTGTCCGTCTGCCAGAACACACTCGCTGCCTTGAACTCATGAATGCTCATATCTGCCCATGTCTTATTGCAGCTGGGCACCCAGATGGCTTTTTAATCATTTACACAAACGTGTTAATATTCTGTCTTCTGTCTGCCGAACATTAGATGTCTTATTTTTAACTTAACATCATTTTCGTTTAATGCAAATTATATTAATTGAATTGAAATGTAATGATTTTGGACACTGCTTTTCATGTAGTTTCTTCTTTGTGTGGATACTCACTTCTTTCACATTGAGGGCCATGGTAGCCTGGTGGACACACACATTTGCCTGTCACGTGATCACATGTCCGCCCGGCTTTACAGTCACATGTACGGGCACATGTCATGCCAAAGAACCCAGATGGACAACCTAAGAGAAAGACATACTTTAAGGATACTTTCCGCATATGGTTAAAAACGGGTCATGTTGTATTCTTTCATGTCACAGACACATATTTTACGAGTTGCACTTTTACAGAAGTGTCAGTGAGGCCACTGGTAACCCTATCGCCACGTTTCTTTTTGTATTATGAGTGAGTGTGTGCTCACTGTGTTGACAGGAGTGGCCGTAGTATCCAGCAGAACAGCCGCAGGTGCCGGAGAAACGGTCGCAGGTCCCGTTGTTGAGGCATGGACAGTCTTGTGCACAATCAAACCCATACTTTCCCTGTGAACAGGCTGCACACACACGCACACACACACACACACACACACACACACACACACACACACACACACACACACACACACACACACACACACACACACACACACACACACACACACACACACACACACACTTAGCTGCACTTACGAAGAAACTGTGTGTAAATGCAACATGATGATTCAGAAGAAATCCTTCAATGGGATTATATTGCAAATTGATCCATATGGTAGCTTTTGATAAAACTGAAGTACTCTGATTGTCTGATTGTCTTTCGACTTGGAAGAATGTGTCCCGGAAAGGTGTAAAAAAATGTTTTGCACGTCCACGATCAATGTTTATTTGAATGAGTTTCTGGTTAGATTCCTTAAGAAGCTTAAGGTTTTGTTCTATGACCTAAAATATGTCAGTTAATACCCCTAAATGAGACGGCATAACATCACTACGCTGAGCATTATCCGCATTTAGCTTAGCAGTGGCAACCTGAACATTATTTATTTTTTTTTTTTTTGTTGTTATTATTGGTTTTTTTGGTACTTTGTTATAATTATTAATCTGAGTGAAAAAAAAGAAAAAAAGAGAATATATATATATTATTGTTATATATTTTTTTGTTTCTGACATGTTCAATAAATTGACTAAACTAAATATGTAGTTGATTTATAGTGTAGCTATTTTATTTTGTGTGGATGCATTTACACTTCAAAGTCATTCAAGTTGTGCTCATTTGCTAAGATTATCTTGCTGAGGGAAAATTGCAGGTATATTAAATGTGTGTCTGCCACAGAGCGTCTGTCAGTAAAAACTGAGAACAAAGGGGGTTTAAGTGAGTTAAAGATCATCTGATAGTACGAGGTAAAGGCTCACAAGGGGTTTCTCTGCCAGTTTTGTTGTTTGTTCTAGTTTTTAAGTTTCTGATTTCCCATGTTCAGATTACAGTTCAGCTTGGTTCTGGTTGTTCAGTGTGTGTGAAGTTGTACCCGAGTCACAGCGCGCTCCGGTCCAGCCCAGTCCACATCGGCAAGACCCGTGGATAGGATCACACAGACCCCCGTTCTGACAGCTGCACGTGTTTCTGCACTGCAGGCCATAGCGCCCCCTAGGACATGCTGGAGAAACATCCAGAACACATCAGGAAAAGACCAGAACACACACACACACACTCACACACACACACATACAAGATTGCACTAACCACAGTCATGTTTATTTAAGCAACAGTTCATTAAAGAGATGGCAAAGTGGTCTAGTTTGGCACTGATATAAAAGAATAATCATGTTTCTCTGGGTCATTTCGATTGGGAAAACAATAAGCAAGCCGTCTTTGATTTTCCTGATTATTTATTTGCGTCCTTGCCAGATCCAGCGATATGGAACACAGAGAACGAGCTACTTATAGGTTTCTGTAAACATTCAACAAGAGGGACATAAGACGAGGTATGTCCAAGTACATGCAGGACGCTGAAGAAGAGAACATTGAGGAAAGGCAGTGTTGGAAATCCCCGCTTGCAATCCAGCTGAAAGGCTGATAGAGGGAGAGATTAAGAAACTCCAAGTCTGTGTCCCGGGAAAGCAGCCCTGTTATCATCCTTGGCCTCACACGGAGGAAGTGGAGAATTTGTTACTTAAATATACACTGTAAAATGTTTTTCACTTTCTAGTTAGGGCCTACTATTTCTGAAGAGCTCATTAGGGCCATCCGATCCCACTGATGCATGGAAGGCTCTCTGAGGAGAAGGGCAAACGATAAAAGGCCAAAGTTTGATATTTTTTACAAGTTGTACTCAAAGTTTTACAATGGATTCTCTTGGAATTTGCTGAAAAGTGATTCGTTCTTGCCTCAAAACTATTTCAGTAATAAACTCCATAATAGAGAGGTTTCAACCAGCTGCATGTACTGTTGATAAGATATTAGTTTGCATGGCCTCATAAACAACTAGGACTGGGTTGTCATGACGTTACCTTGTTGGCAGGACTGTCCCATCCTACCAGGGGCACAGATACACTTTCCAGTAGCTGGGTGGCACTGCCCTCCTTCCCCACAGGAGCACATCTTAGCACAGTCCTTCCCGTAATACCCGCTTGGACAGCCTGTGGAAATAAAAAAGTATTCATTCACACAACATTTCTAAAGATACATGTCATTGGAATGTGTTGGTTTCCTCTGTCTTTGCTGCCCCTTGTTTGACCAGAGTGGTTACATACAACAAGAAGGCTGTGATGACTAACACTCATAAGCATTGACTCCACATCCAACTTTAAAGACCGTGATGGGAAGGAGACATTATCATTCATTTAGCTCCTGATTGATGGATACAATATAATGACGTTACATGTATCCTCGATCACTTAAGTCATATACATTGCTTAATAACTAATGGTAATGCTAACCCCTAAACATGAACCCTAACGGCCCGTCTACACTACAGGCATCGAAAAATGCTTTCAACGCTTCACCCATTCATTTGAATGGGGTGACGTAGAAGATTTTTAAACTTCGCCGAACTGCATTGTGGGGAGCGGAGCATGGCTTTGCAAGCATCACGAGCATCTATCGGCATCAAAAGTTGAACAATGTTCAACTTTTGAGGCTCGATGCTTGGCATCAGCCAATCAAATCCCGCGTATGCAAATCTGACAGTACAAGCGCGAGCCAATCAAACCGCGTGTATGCTGGGAGAGACTACGCAGGTCATTTCCTCATATTCAAACAAATGGAGCGGTAGTGAATCACCCGGTGCTGTATGATCAGTCTCTGTTCACCTACCGGGATACAAACCGGAGGAGCGAGGCATGGAGGGAGGTGGCAGAGACAGTGGGTGGAACTGGTAGGTTTTCGCCTGTTTGGGGATTTTATATCCAGTTTACTTCGTTTTAACATTGCTATTGCTTTGTATGCCGGGGGCGGGCGGGAGAGATTCCTGATTGGTTGTTGGTCGCCTTGGTCGCGAGAAATCGCCAAGCCTCAGACACGCCCAGCTTCAAGATGTGTTGATGCCTGTAGTGTAGACGGGCCGTAACCCTGGCGTCAATGAGCGTGACTGAATATCCTAAAGGCAATTGCAACTTAAATTGTTAGCCATTGTGTAACTTATAATGTCCCCTCTGGCAAAATACCTCCACTCAATAAATCCATGCTCTACTTCAGAACTGTAGTGTTGGCGGCAAAGCAGGTAAATGATATGCCTGTGCAAGTTGTAACCATAGACTGTAGATTTGAACACATCAGCGTAGTGTTTTTCACCCCGTGAACCAGACTCTACTACACATTATGAGTCTGCGATGTGTGCCTTAGACACGACTCTATCAGGCAGGTGTGTTGCTTATGACCAAAGGAAGCTCAGTGTTGTGTTTGAAGTGGTTTGCATGAGCTAGTTCTCTAGACAGCTGGAACACACAGGCCAAGCACCCAGCCGGTCCCAAACAGGCATGTTGTTTAAAGCGAGCAGTGAAATGATAATAAAGGGGTGCCGAAAGACTGTGGTTTCTTTCTGGAGTAAAAACAGGTGCAAGGTGTCTTCACTCACGTAAGCTGCAGTCGGCTCCAATGAAGCCAGCCGGGCAGTAGCAGGTCCCGGTCCTGAAGTCACAGCGACCGCCACTGGTGCAGCTGCATCTGGACTTGCAGTTAGGCCCAAAAGTACCCGCTCGACATCCTGGAGACAAAACAGGGAGGACATTTTAATTACTAGATGTTGTATCAGAATCAGCCAATCAAAAGGTTTATTAATAATACATAGTGTGTTTAATAGCGCTTTCCCAGGTGCTCAAAGACGCTTTACATTACATGTTACTAAACACTTTTACACATACAAGGAGTTCGCTGGGGTATATCGGTTTATATTAAAACACTCTTAGAGGAATTCAGTCGTAAAAATAAAACATGTTTACAAGAAATACAAACAAGAAATTAAGTATAATAAGGACAATAATGACAAAATATTCTTATAAACAAGTGCAGTATATCAGAACATCAGAATATTTAAAGTGGAAGTTATGTTATTTCTGTGCAAGATATAGCAGGTTCATGTTGGCGCAGTGGACTAGTGCGTTGGTGTTCAGATCAGGGTTCAGGTTCAAACCCCACTGCGGTCAGCATGTCATTGTGTCCCTGCAGACACTTCACCCCAAGTTGCTCCTGTGGGGATTGCCCACAGTACTGAGTGTGTAAGTTGCTTTGGATAAAAGCGTCTAACAAGTGACGTGTAATAATGTAATGTATTTTCAATCTTTGACTTCAATGGAAATCTACAAATTGGGCCAAATATTTACCCTTCTCCCACATTTCTCCAACCAAATTCTCGATTTAACTAAAGGCATATTAGGGCATGCCTCACTCGTCCACTCTGACAGCAGGAAATCATCAGTGCTCTTACGTAGCTCGCAGCGGGCCCCGTAGTATCCGGGTAAGCAGCTGCATTTCCCCGTCGCAGGATGGCACTGCTCCTGGTCTCTTGAACACCGGCACAGCTGGCTGCAGTTCATCCCGAACACGCCGGCAGGACAGGCTGAGAGCACGCATGCACAAATATGTTATATGTTATATACTATATATGCAACAGTTTTCAAATTCATTCAGACAGTAGTGGGCAAATAAAACTGTGATCAAAGTGTGAATGGTAGGTCTTTGAATTGTTCTGGGACAAAGATGCAAGATGTCAGTTACAATAGTTTGTGGGCACAAAAACACCAGATCAATACAATGTGACGATACGATAAGAAATGTGAGGATATGGGACAGTAAGGAACGATATGATACGTACGATACAAAACGATAAGATGTATATGATATGGTACAATGCAATACCATAGGATAGCATACAATACCATACCATGTGATATATGTTAAGAAACTTCTGGTTGGATGCTAAATGTCTAGTGCAATGACAATGAAGTTGAATCTATTCTTATCTCATCGATTTAGGATTCAAGTCCTTGACTCGTTGACTGGAGTGCTTTAGTCTTAACTTATATAATCATCGGACTCTGTATCTCCAATTTAATGGTAATAATTAATATTCCCTGTTCAGGACCTAAATCTAGACAAAAACAAATTGTCTCTAGATAACTCCGTGAAGTAGTGACTGGTAACCAAACCCAAAGACTTTCCCCAGTGTCCGAACCCCGCCGGACGCAGAGGGACATTCTTTCACACACCCTTTCTGCATACATACATAAACGCTTATAACGAATGGAGTCGGCGGACAATCAGTCATAGCCAACAAGATGAATCTGTGAACCGAGCATGTTTTGGGGTGAGACCGCAGCACTCAGTCAGGCAGCAGCAGGCAGCGCGGGGGACAGATAAGAAAGGACTCCAGACTAAAGAGGCAATTACGGGGCTGTCATTATGCATGTCTGCCTTCCAAAGGCCCTTATCCGCCGCCGAGGAGACAAAAACAATGCCTTCTGTTTTACTTGGCAACTGGTGTGTAACATTTATCAGATGTCTGGGGAGTGTGTGAGGAGAGGAAAGGAGCTGAGGTGGTGAGGGAGGGGCGGTGGAAGGAGTGTTGAGAAGTGAAGCTGCTTGTATATACGGTCTACATAATGAACATTAGCATAAAGCCCTGTGACAGTGAGGGTTTAGTGCCGGTGTGGAGAGTGCATTTCCTGGAATGGAATAAACGGTAATCTTTCCCAGGAGGACCGGGGGAGTAAAAAAAGAAAAGAAATTTTAATCAGTATTAACAGAATGATTCTTGTTGATCACTTCAGTCCCATGATGCATTTCCTCCTGATGGGAGTGGTGTGTTGCAGTGACAGTGGCACATATGTCAGCTTTTAGATGCATGACAGTGATATTAGCCATGTGCCAAGGCTCTCTCAGTAACCAGATATACACGAGGGACATCAGTGAGATACCACATGCAGGAGCCAGAACACTTCTGCTTATTATTTCTGTTATTATCTTTATTTGTTTAGATTGCACACGTTTGTATTTCACATCCAACAACTGGCACCTGCATGTGGTTTCAATTATACAGAGTTTTTCTGTTGACTGTATATTCACGCTTTTTAAATAGTATGTTTAATTTTCTTTTATAAATAACGAAACATCAACTTCAGCATGAAGTTTTTCTTAGAAAGTGTCAAAATGAAGAGCCAAACTAAGCCTCTTAGCGACTATTATAAGACGGCTGAGTTGAATACTCGATTCTGATTTGCCAATTTGGACCTTCCAGATGTTGCGGACAATGTGCAGTCATACTGTATCACTCCGCAGAAAGAAGTCCGGTCAATTTAACAGCAGCTGTGGCCAAGAGATATTCGTTTTCTCCATCAAAAAACACATTGGAATACTTATATACTATACTATATTATTTGTTATATTTGTGGAGAGTATTGGATTCATGACGGCTAAACTGTCCCAAGTAAAGAAAAGAAAAATAGAGCAAGAGAAGGAAAGAGGTTAAAAGACAGAGCGCTGGACGCCGGAGAATCAACAGAAGACAAACAGGAAGTAAACAGGAAAAACAGAAGAAGACAGACAGGAAGTAAACACTAACAGGAAAAGCAGAAGAAGACAGACAGATACAGGAAACCTTGCCCTCATTTTAAGTTACGCTGTTGGTTCGCAGTGGAACCGACTATTAGATAACTTAGAAGCAAAACCGTTTTTTCTTAAAGCAATAAAATCATTTCTGTATCCATATTGTGAGTCAAGTCGTTGGTTTATTTAGTGTAAAAATCGGGATGAAAGTTGCAGCTAGGCGGTCATTAATTGAAAAAAGAACACCGACAGGTTGAGCAGGATCTGGACACTAAGCAGACTTTGTTCTTTGGCCTAGCTGCACATTATCCCTCTACTTATCGGAAGTGTAGTTGCTACACCACATTTCCAAAGATGTAAACAATAACCCTTTTATAATTCCCCCCCCCCCCTTTCCATTCTTACGTGTCTCGCAGCCGGGCCCCATGAGTCCGGCGGGACACCCACAGCTCCCCGTCTCATGGTGGCAGGACACCCCGGCCTGGCAGCCACACGGCTGGGCACAGGAAGCACCGTGGGACCCCGGGAGGCAGTCTGAGAGCGGACAAACATCACTCGGTTTACTCTCATGGTCAAAGCAGGCCACTTTAATATCCGTTGCCACTTCCTCAGTGCTTTACACACTCACGTTTGTCACACCTGGCCCCCCTCCAGCCTGGCTCACACTCACAGCGACCCGTCATATGGTGGCAACTCGGACTATGGACGCAGTCACACCTCTGCACACAGCGCTCTCCAAAGAATCCCTCAGAACAGGCTTCAGACAGAACACACACAATCAGAACCCACATCAGAGTCCGAGAGCTACACTTAGCTACACATAGTTTACTTAGTTATGCTCTTCTACCCAATGATTCTAGGCTATCTATATCTATATATATAATATCTAGCAAAGACGGACATCGCTGGGTCGCAGGTTGACTGTATAACAGATTATATCTAATACTGTGTGTTTAAAAAATGCTTTTGAAATGGGGATTACTAGCATGTTGACAATGTAACAAAACATTTTTAAATAAACATAAATATATTAAAGACGATATATAGGCTACTTTCATTCTTCTTAAATTTTACTTAACTGCTTTTTTAAACAAAAATACTTTGTAGGTCGAGCCTATAATTTTATAGGACGTATATTTGATATTTAATATATTAGTTTCTTCTTTTCTATGGTCACATTGTTCTGCTGTCTTGCATAATACACTGTTGTACACTGACATGTCTTGCATTGCACTTTATATTGAGGCAATCCAAAAGTAGTGGAAAGTAATCAGGTTACATTCCTCTCAACCTCTGATTGGGTTAGATCAGGAAGTCACCTGACTGACAGAGGTCTCCCGTCCATCCAGGCAGACACACACATCGTCCTGTCTCTCCGTCACACCTCCCCCCACTCGTACAGCTGCAGGTCTGACTGCAGTTCTCTCCAAACCGTCCCTCCTCACACTCTAGGAGAGAGGGAGAGGAAACCTCAGATGGAAGCTGCATTCAAGTATTTTAGTGAAAACAAGTAGTTTTTTTTACCCCTTAGTATTGTTTTCAATCATTAATATTACACACCAACAGTTGCACATGCCCACAATACAACATACAATTATAGCTATTTACACAAATACAAATAATAATGGAAATTCAGTTAGGCGCTGCATTCCTACAAGTCTGTTTGTCACGACGGCTCCTTTTACTAAGTCAGTTGTAATCTGTATTCTTCGTCATGATTTGATTCCTGATTAATAATACTATTTTATTTCAAACTATGACAGTGTGTTATTGCTCCAGAGGGCCTGTAGGCGGTATCAAGGTCAGAATCATCAGAGCAGGGGCCTCATAACGCCGTGCGTAGGATTCACGTGGGAAGGTTGCTTACGTAGTAGAAATCCAAAAAATAGGTACAGAAATGTTCCGACATTTTCCGATTCACCAAACATTGCGAGGAAAGTGCGTACAGCACTTCCTACGCCGGTTTCCCTTTATAAATCACAATCGACTCGAAATGCGGTGCAGCTTTTGCGGGCTTCACGTTATGCCCAGATTTGCCTATAAATAGTCAAAGAAACGCCCATTCATTCATTTATTCATTCTGACTGCATGAAGAAGATCGCAGGAAATGACGACAGAACAGCTCAAAAAGACGTCTCACACCGTGTCAGATTTTGGTTATTTTGGGGAGGTGGAGATAAATCATATTGTTTGGTGGATGCCGTTTGAACAGAGTAGCAGCATGGAGGTCGGATCGTCACCAAGATAAATAAATAAGTGGTCCGAAAAAGGTTCATGACAAAAAAAATACACGTAGCCTTCATCAGGCGTTTGTACCGGGGACAGGAGACCCCCCCTTGATGAGAGACTGTAATAAATGATCGGGGAATCCCTCCGGTGTGTAGTCATGACGACTGGATCTGAATTATGTTTTCATATTTGGTGGTTTGTGTCCCAGCTGTCGATCAGCTGTGTGCAGTGTCTCCACTGCAGCCTGTGCATCTCAACCCCCCCCCCACCCCGAAGCAACTCTATATCCACCAGTTAAAGGAAATACAACTAATGTGTTGTGTTATATTAGCTGTACATTTTACCACATATGGTGTTCTTAGTTTCCATACCTCCTGTGTTTTACGAGCGACTTATCAAGTCTTAGCAAACGGCATAACACATGATTAAACATGGTAGTATATAAAACCATGCTCGTAACCTATAGAAATGCAAAACCGCATCATTTATGCACATTACATACATTAGCACAACATATTCGAGGTGGTTTTAAATAACATATCCGTATTTATTTATTTCTCCAAGTTATGTGTTTGTGTGCACTGAGGAATCTCAAGCAGGCGTTTGTTAAATCATTTTAAGATTGGCTTTAATCAATGTTTGAAAGTGAATTCTTCATATGATAAATGAGAGGTAACATTTTATTTATGGTATTATTTCCACACATTTCTCTCCATTCTTCCTTCTGCCAACGCGGTGTCGCAGTTTCTCGTCTCTCCCGTTGTTGTGCTTAGTGCGTACGCATGGGTTAGAGTTTGCGTGGAGGACCGCACATTTTCCCGTCAAGTTAGTATTTTATAAATCGCAAACATTGCGTAGAAACTGGCGTACGCCATTTTTTGAGCGTATATCCCTTTATAAACGAGGCCCCTGATGAGGATCACCTTCCTCATCCGTATTTAAAGGGGACCTATCATGCAAAATGCACCTTTGTACGTCTTGTATACATGAATATGTGTCCCCGGTGTGTCAGGGAACTCACAACCCTCTCTCTTTTCCTCCGTACCCAAAATCTCTAAAAACGGGGCTGCAACGGATCTGATACAGACTGACACAGATTTGAAAATAGTCTGACGTCAGGAACGAGGAGCTCCGCCTATATGGCCAACTCTCCACCAATCAGGGGAATGAGAGGTTGCCGTGGCATGGTAACAGCATGGTAACATGACGCTTGTAACTCTTGCAGGGGGCGTGGCCAGCTGCAGCGCAAAGACAGGGTGGAGGAGAGCAAAATAGAGCGAAATGAGGCATGGCTAAAATGCAGGACCTGTTTGGTATTTTGAAAAAGAAAACGTATAAATATACCTTATATAGGTATGGCCCTACAATATATTATTCAAATATAGCATGATAGGTCTCCTTTAAGAGAGCTTCAGACCATGCTCTCCCTTCTTTGTCACCATGCCTCATGCTAGGGTCAGTCCACATTGCTATCATCTGGTTTGGTTCATTTAATTAATAACTTGTGTGTGACCTTCCTCCTTTTGTTACATGAAGAGGCTAATTTGATCCCAAGATATGCATTTCTGTCTCTCATTTGGACACGTTTGTTCCTCAGTGTAATGTAATACATGTAAGGCTTCTGTAGGACTCACCTGACTCACAGGTAGCCCCTCTCCAGCCGGGGGGGCAGGAGCACTGACCACTGACGCTATCACAGGAGCCTCCGTTTCCACACAGACACTGACCAGAGCATTGTTCACCGTAAGACTCTGCAGGACAGGCTACACACACACACACACACACACACACACACACACACACACACACACACACACACACACACACACACACACACACACACACACACACACACACACACACACACACACACACACACACACACACACACACACACACACACACACACACACACACACACACACACACACTTGATTGTTAGTTTAATAGTAATTTGTATTCGCTAATAATCAGAATCTGTAAAGTAACTAAAGCTGTCAGAGAAATGTAGAGGAGTAAAAAACTACAAAAATGTCTTCTAAAATGTAATACACAGCTGGGTGATACACAGCTGAGTGATACACAGCTGGGTATCACTCAAGCTGGGTGATACACAGCTGGGTGATACACAGCTGGGTGATACACAGCTGGGTGATGATCAGCTGAAACTCACGCAGTTGGCAGCGGACTCCAGTCAAGCCGGCGGCACAGCTGCACCCCCCGCTGACGTGGTCACACCTGGACCCCCGCTCACACTCACAGGTCTGACTGCACCGCTCCCCAAAAGTACCCTCTGGACACGCTACACACACACAGAAACACAGAGACACACACACTCATTATTAACTTTAAATGCAGCACATAAGGCAATCAGAGGAGCAGCAGCGGTATTTACTCAAGTACTGCACTTAGGTAGAATATGAAGGTACTTGTACTCAGTATTTCCACATTATGATACTATTTTCACCCCACTATATTTGTAGACGAATAATCTACTTTGAACTCCACCACATTCATTGTACAGCCTCACTTACGAGCCAGTTAGCAGATGAATATCTGAATACCACAGTCAAAAAATACTGTGTTCAAATTAGGTAAAAGAACAGAAGTATTATCAGCTAAAATGTACCTAAAGAATCAAAACTAATGCAGAATATTTTCTTTAAAATTGTTGTATTATCAAGTTTTTTATCTGGAGTTAAGTTTGGATACTTTATGTACTGTAAATATAAGCATTTATATGAAATGTAACAACTACTAAACGTATTTATCTTTGAGTAAAACGCCTATACTTCTCCCTGAAATGTAGAGGAGTAGAAGTTCAAGTGGCAGAAAATGTTAATATTCAAGTAAAGTACAACTTTTTTTTAAATGATACTTTAGTACGGTACTTGCCTAAATGTACTTAGTAACTTCTCACCACTGCATATGAGATCAGAGGGCTAAAGGAAATTTTTGGGGCCTTTTTTACACACACACTGTTAAGTTAATGATCAAAGTCCAAGATGACATTTGGAGTCTAAGAGAGGAAAAGTGCCCTAATGACAGAGATGCATCATTAAGTCATGCGAGTGGCTTTCTGCTGACTCTGGCTCTCGTAGTGAGGACCACAAATGACTGTGGCAAGAGGAAAGTCTTGCGTAAAAGTGGCGAATGACAGAGTAAGAGCTTTAGTGGGCATTTCACTGGATCCATTAAAACAACGGCATGAAACTGTAGCATGAGAACAGTGACAGGGTAGCTGCTAAAGAGGTATGCCATCCCTTTCCCTAATGCTGATCGCTGCACACAAACACGTGGGTGCATTTATCCAGAATAGACCTCAATTAAACCCCGTGAGCCGGAGGGCACCATTACCCATCCCTAAAAGAAAAGTCATTGGCAGTGTCTCATTATAGAGATAATTGTTCACAAACACATCCTAGTTGTGTTTAAGGAGAGGATGTCGTGATGGGCTGCAGTGAGGGCCTCCCTCACACCCCGTTTTAATGATGTGGCTTCCATTACCCAGAATGCAGTGTGGTCCTGCCCAGCCGGCGGTGCACAGGCAGCCTCCTGTGATGTGGTGGCAGCGGGCACCGTTCCTGCACTCACACATCTGGCCACAGTCAAGACCGTAAAAGCCGTCCGGGCACACTGTGGGCCGAGATAAAACATCCCATGGTTAGAACTGGCAGCTGCGCAGAAGAGGAGAGGAAAATACTTGGATGCCAACTTTCTTTATACTTGTTCTCTTTATGTCTTTCTCTCCTCTCCTCCTTCTAGTCTCCCGCTCTGTCTTACCACCTACTGAAAATACCAATATCAAATTGCAGTACCATGCTGCGGCGGTTCATTTGCAGAGCGTCTGCGTTCGTTAAGTGAGCTCATGGTCCACATGTGCGGTGAATCTGGGCCACATCAAAGTCCACGAAGGCGTGTAGGTTATTCCCTTTTAGGTCAAGGGGGGGGGGGGGGGGGAGGGGGGCACAGAGCTGGTAATTAGAGCACCTGCTGAGTCAACAGGCCCCCGCCAATACAAAACAAAGCCAGGTTACTGTGCCTCTCCCCTCCCCCCACACATACCTACAGTATCGCTGGAGATGCCAGTGTCTGTTTCCCATTCCCCAGCACACACAGAGAGAGTGTTTAAGTGTGTGTAGAGTCAATTGACACTCAGGAGAGTTTAGTAAACATGGAGCCTCCCATCCTCTGCCAGAAGCAAGAGGATGAACGAGCCTTTCCACTACTGGGGTGTAAATATTGTCTGTAAGCGTGAGCAGGAAAACATGACTGTTTATCCAAGACCTATTTTTCGATCCCACAATTTGTCACTAAAGAGATCGACTCAAGAAAAATATCTCTTTCTGTTTTTTAATTAATAGGAACGGAGGTTTGATTGACAGCTGATGCAGACATTTCTCTCTTTTCTGTTGCAGTGATATGTGAGAAAATCGAGTGAAGGTTTGAATAGTTTCCCAATTATCTCCACGGCCAGCTGTTTTTCATTTCATTCATATACTACCTCTTCTATCTAAAAGGAAAAAGCACTGGACCATGTTACCAAAGGAAGCCACAAATTGGCAGGCCAACACAAATGTGTAACTCAGTGGTTTTAAATGCCACCGTATCCAGGGTGTTTCCCTACAGTTAATGCATCTCCTTCTCCTGCTCCAATTGATGATGCCCTCCACTCCTCCGTTTTCTCCCTGAAGGCCTCAAATTGGGAAAAGTGTCCTTCCTGCTCAGCATTTTCTGGCATCTTCCCACGCTGACAGCATGATGTCTGCGCAGGCCTCTGTAGTGGTTAGGCTGTTATTAAAGCCAGCCCACTGAGGATGCTGTCATTTTAACCCAGCTGTCCATTAGCTCTGTGGTACAACTGTAGCAAAAACACTGGTTTATTGTCTGCTGTTGATTATTATGACAGCAATTGCTGACACCATGGCAACATCTTACTTGCTGCAGGAAACATTTCAGAAATTAAATATGATTTATTCAGCGATGAGACAGGTACGGTGGCCGACAGGGGCCAACACGTGACGACACTTCCATTACTGTAGGAAACACGCTGCAGTTTCGATAACGATGTAAATATAAACACACTGTGTGCCCAAACACATGCAAAGGAAGAATCTTCTTCACCATCTTGACAAAATATGCGGAAACGGGGACACTAGAAACTGATGCACACAGCTGGGAGTGCTTGTTGATGTTTATTGGCTTATTTTATCCTTTATTATGTGTTATCGCATGATTCTTTCTGATATTATTGCAGATCTGCTGTAAGCTAACTAGCTAACTTAGCTAACAGACTAACAGTGCCAACCAGGGGCGGACTGGCCATTGGGAATACCGGGAGTTTCCCCGGTGGGCCGGTGCTGTGGGGGGTTGGCAGGGAAACGGGGTTCAGGGGGAGTGGCTGTACGGCCGTACCGATAGAAAAGGGGGAAGTGACGTCTGACTCAGAGGTCGCGCGGCTGTGGAGAAGAACGTGTTGCCCACATTCTGTTACTGAGTTTAGGCTAGTTAGCTAGCAGGTTTATTGTTTTGGGTGCATTCACTTTTGCCTCCACTTGCTGTTCAAATAAATGTTGAAAGAAAAAAAAAAAAATCTGTTTACAGTTCTGTTTTATATGGGTGTTGAAGAAGAAGAAGAATTGGGAGGGATGAACCCCTCTTTAATGGGCACACATGCAGAGCACACAGTGAAATGTGTTCCCTGCTTTTAACCCATCCTAGCACCAGGAGTCTGGTACTAGGAGCAGTGGGCAGCTAGTGGGCAGCTAGTGTACAGCGCCCGGGGAGCAATGGGAGTGAGGGGGGAAGGGGGATGTCCGGTGCCTTGCTCAAGGGCACCACGGCAGGGCAGGAGGTGGACTGGGACCTCTCCAAGTAGAAGTCCACAATCCAAATAGGTCTGGTCGGGGACTTGAACCGGCGACCCTACGGCTCACAGTCCAAGCCCCTACTGACTGCCATAGATTTAGTCCCTAACTTTGCTCTCAAAATGGACCAGATTGATGCATTTAACTTCAACATTTAAAAAAAAAATCTTCCCGGGGGAGCCTGCCCCCGGACCCCCCTAGAGGAGGTGAGGTCCACCACCTGCCCACACCCCCTGTTAAATTGTCTCACCCACATTGAGGATGCTTCCTACGCCCATGTTTTATTCCATGCGTCAAGTCAGGCAAATTGGGTCAAAATGTTATTGCATCAATGACCTGTTAACATTAAAATCACTAAATATATGCCGTAACTCAAGGGCTCAGGTAATGTGATTACTATATGAATAATTGTCCAAAATAACATAAAATGCATAGGGTTTTTAGTTAAGTAACATGCTTTCGTCGCCGGCCGGCCGATACATGCCGCGCATTAAGTGGGCCTGTCTGTCAATTAATCCCCGGGCCACTTTTTCCCCCCAGTCCGCCCCTGGTTCAACAATCTCCGAACGCCAACAAGCGCTCCGGTCCCAGCTGTGTGCATCACTTTTCAGTGTCCCCATTTCCGTTTTGTTTTGAGCTTCTTGCGTTTTGTATTTGCAGCGCTTCGTAAATGCTGCGAATGTGTTGTTAAGTTGGTCAAGTTAAATGCAGCCTGATTCTCCAAATAGAAGTGTTTTGGGACGTTATAGCGCGTTTGCACGGGTCGGCCAACGTACACCGAGGAATCTATGATGTTAAAAAAGAAACTTCTCCAATGACTGATGTTCCCCTTTAATAAGGTCTTTATCCCGGGGACAGTAATCACCTCAACATGTTAAAAACGTGCATTATTTCCTACAGCTCACACACACACTCTGCAGTAACTCTTCAGGGGAGATTCTGACACCTCTGAATTGCAACGTTTATTATTTGTTGATGCCAGCAGGGGGCGACTGGTTTCCATATTAACCACAGAGCAGCAATCTGTCATCAGATATTAGGACAGTGTCTGCAAGAGTTTGTAAGTGAAGACTCTTCCCTAAGTCTTTGTTTATGGGTAAGGCACGGAGGATTCAGTCCGCCACACACACACACACACACACACACACACACACACACACACACACACACACACACACACACACACACACACACACACACACACACACACACACACACACACACACACACACACACACACACACACACACACACACACACACTGTGCCATCGCTGAAAGACTCCATCTCCACACTAAATGAGCTCTTTAAGACAGGAGGATTATTTCCAGATCCCTGGTTGTGTAAGAGCCACTGCTGTCAGCCCATAAAGCAGGTCCAGGGACCACACAGCCAGGAGAGCAGGCCATAGAAATAGAGCGGATAGAGAGGACAGAGCACAGAAACTTCCTGGTGCCATTCACTGAAAGAGGTCAACAAAACAACAACAACAACAAAACAACTGCTGTTTCTCCGACAATACCGCGGATGTTAAAAGCCAGACTTCTTTTTACCCAAACTGTTTTGATGCAGAGATCAAAGCTGCGGACCAGAAAACGAAGCACGATACGCGTTAATGGAAGAAGTGGTCTGGTGTGAAGGACCCATGTCAGCACAATAGCTCGTTTCCTCGATTCAGGCGGTTAGCATTAACCACAATAAAGCTTTTTAAATAAAACTGCATTTGCTCTCGTTTGCCGTTATTCCCATGAATAACATTATAAAAACCAGCCCACCTGGAACCAAACGCTAAACGGGAAAGACAGGTATTTCTTTTTAGAACCTGTGAAACAGATGAGATCTGGTCCTTCTCACAGCACAGGCGTCTTCCTGACTTTCTCCTGAAGGAAGAGGCCCAGCAGAAGACTGAGAAACGGGACACCTCTGTTTGAGGAGAGAAGGCCTTCAGAAAAACAGAATCTGGTCAGAACGATAGCCTTATTTCCACAGCGACGTCCAATCAGAGTGACGTCTGCGTCTGAAGCCATTAGACTGTTATGACTAGCGATGAGAAGCTCTGGTCTAGTGTGACACGGTCATGATTTACGATGCTAGGAGCTGGTATGGGTTTCTGGGCCTTACAGTAAATCGTACACTTACTTATAACATGTGGCCACTTCAAGTCAAAGGACTATAATCAAGAACAAATCTATTGCCTTCTCAAGACTCTTGGACTGTCTTTCCGTTCAATATGTATCCCAATGATGAGAGGAATATTAGCTAAATGAAGGGTTTGCGATGGCAGGATGCTTGGAAGAGACTACGCCTGTGAAATACGCTCCATCGAACCCAGAATGACGAATGCTAATTATATCTTGGGATCTGTGTGGTTTCAAAATGGTTTCGCACATGACATTACATGGAGAATCTGATGATTCATAACCTCAGTGACTCAAGCCTTGGAAAAAATACAACAAAATCTGAGGACTGTCCTGCAGCGCCCTCTTGTGTATAAAGAGGAGAATGTCACATGTTAAGGAGAGGAGGGTCCTTAGTAAAAATAACAACACAATACTATCTATTCATAAGATTTATACTTAAGGGAAGGGCACAACTTACACATTTAAGTCAATGGAGACAGGATATATATAAAAATATCCAAAATATAAATAAGGCTTGCCATTTCCACTAGTCCACCGTTTAGATATTTTTTCTTGTTTTTTTTAAACAATGATTAGCATTGAATAATGATTTGTTTTTACATATATGAACATGAATATCAATATTTCCTCTATAGAAAATGTTAATCCTAAAATTATACAAATGTTGGCCATTTCTGATCTGATCAATTTCAACAAAATTAAACAATCGTTTGTTTATATGCAAATGAGCACACATTTACATAGCGTCTCATTTTCACAACGTGTAATAAAGAAATTGCTTTATGTCAGTGATGTGTACTGTGGAATATTCAGATGATAAGTTTAAAAATGTTAGAGAACACATTGGTACAATCAGGCGTGATACAGGTACTTATCAGAAACAAAAAGAACACCTTACTTTTCTCACAGAAGGTGCCGGCGTACCCAGGTGAGCAGGTGCAGGCTCCGCTCACGTGGTCGCAGAGCGCTCCGCTCTCACAGCGGCACGGCAGCACACACCCCCGCCCAAAACTGCCATGCACACACTCTGACAGGAGAACATCAGGGAAAACATCAGGAGGAGAGGTTTGGCAACATCCTAAACTTTAAACCAACGGTAGCCGGCGTCATATTCAGTCTTTGTCTCAGCTTCGGTGTCTTTCATTCTTTTTCAATAACCCTGAACTTTTCTTTTTGTCGCTGCTTTTAATTGAACTATTCATATCTTAAACTGCACTGTAACTTTTATCCATGTATTTTTCCTTTTAATGTTTATTTTATTAGCTTTTCTTTTTTAATGCTTAATGTCTTTCATTTTTTGTAAAGCACTTTGAATTGCCTTGCGTTGAAAAGTGCTATATAAATAAACTTGCCTTGCCTTGAACAATGTTCACATATTGTATTCACATTACTTCACTGCATTGTTTATGGTATATACATAATGTTTATAGTTTCCTATGTATATATTTGGTTTGATTAGAAAATTGGATTTAAATGCATTCTAACTAACTAATTTTGGATATTTTATTCTGTGTATTCTATACATGTATGTACTCTATTGATACATATCTCTTCTACCGTTGCCATGTGTAAAAGTTCTGCTTGTTTCTTTTATTTATTTGTTACCCGTGTTTAATGCCAGCTAATATGGTATATATATATACATATGTACATACATGAATACATACTATAACTGAATGTCCTGTGTTGTAATGTGATATAGTAATATAGTTCCTAAAGTTACATGCAGAAGGTTGTTCTAAACTATTTAAATCTCTTTGTATTCAGTACACTCCAAGTCCTTAGAAAAAGTGCAAAAATGACTGAAATAAGCTACATACCAATACAAATATTGTCAGGATTGTAAATTAGTTGAAAATAAGTTCTCAGCAGCAGTCACCCCATGGTGGTAGTGTTTAGTAAAAGTATTCAAGAGGTCCACTCACTCTTCTCACAGTGGTCCCCGGTGAAGCCCGCCTCACACACACACTGTCCGCTGAGCGGGTCGCAGCTCTCTGAGATCTCTCTGCACTCGCATGTGTTCACGCACCCCGGGCCCCAGTAACCAGATTCACACGCTGAGAAGCACATCATGCAGTCAGAGATATATTCGTTATTTACTTATTTTTCAACTTTATTTTCCTTTTTCTTAACCCTCCTATTGTCTGTGTTCCCCTCCCCCCTTACGTTGGTGTTCGTGACGACTGGTATTCATGAAACACTGCAGTAAATACCCAAAGAACAGACACTGAACATGTACTGCGTGTGCCAGGTGTGATCCATGTGGGGGGATGGGCACATAAGAGCGGGAAATGTGTCAGTGTGTGTGCGCGTGTGCGTGTGTGTGTGTGTGGTCTAGTATTACTATACTTGTGGGGACCTAAATCTGTTTACACAGTCACGTGTGAGGACTCGCCTCCCTTATGGGGACAAATTGGAGGGAATCATTAATTTTAGGGTGAAGATTTGGTTAGGGTTAGGGTTAGGGTTAGGCATGTGTTGGTTAAGGTTAAGGTTAGGGTAAGTCTCCAGGAAATGCATGTAAGTCAATGTAATGTCCCCTGAAGTGATGTATACATGGTGTGTGTGTGCGTGTGTGTGTGTGTGTGTGTGTGTGTGTGTGTGTGTGTGTGTGTGTGTGTGTGTGTGTGTGTGTGTGTGTGTGTGTGTGTGTGTGTGTGTGTGTGTGTGTGTGTGTGTGTGTGTGTGTGTGTGTGTGTGTGTGTGTGTGTGTGTGTGTGTGTGTGTGTGTGTGTGTGTGTGTGTGTGTGTTGTATCTGATCCGGATGGTTACTAATTCCTTTTCTTTATGGCGGTAATTTTTGACCGGGAACACCATGGTGTTACAAAGTTCACTAAATCATCCAAACTTCAATGGAAGTGGTGATCAGCCATTTTGTATGTTCAAATGTCTACGGTGAAGGATATCATAAAGCCTTAATGCAATCAAATGTAAAACAAAAAAGTTATGATTGATGAAAGTAGTAAATCGGTCAGATTTGACAACAGGAGGGGTAAACAACACATACAGCTTCAATGACAAATATCAATATTTGTTTTCTCCATGTGTAGAAGCTTCATCAATTCTGTCACCCACTGGACATGAGTGGGAGACGCCTCCTGCTATATCCCTTATTTTTACAATGATAAATAGTGACTGTTATACCTGTTGCACAGTCAGGGCCTCTTTTGCCAGCAGGGCAGAGGCAGTGTCCCGTCTGGGGGTCGCAGTCAGTGTCGGGGGGGCAGGAGCAGAGACCCTCACAGCCTGGACCATGGAGACCTGGGGGACACTCTGTGAACAACAGGGACATCATAGTGGTAAACTACATTTACACAGCTGTTTGTGACAAACTAATTTACATAATACAAGTCAGCATTCACCCGTTCACACACATGCATACAGAGGCAGGGGCTGCCATTCAAGGTGGGCCAATCAAACACGTTCACACATGGGCCAAGCAATGTGGGGTTAAGTATAGTAATTGCAGTGGCTGGGGATCCAACCACCAACCTTCAGATTGGAGGACAACCACATATCATCTGCTTCCAACCCTTAAATAATCTAATTATATTAAAAGCAAATCAGTCAAATGCAAAACCATTCAATTAACTATTCCATTTTTTGGGGAGGAAATAAAGATTTTTTAATTTGATTTTTTATTAATATTATTTTATAAATACTACTTGAAATACTACTTTTTAATACTTGAAATACTTGTTTTATTTTACATATGTATTGCCCATTGTATTCAATTTGTTCATGTTTTCTTGCTTTGTATTGGCCTTGTAGATACAGCTGAGTTCAAATTTGAAAAAAATGGACAAAAGTGTGAATATTTTTGTATCATGAAACTCAAAATACGCAAGAAAATAAATATGGCTGGAATAGAAAAACATAAATCTCATATAAAATCATTTCCTTTCTTGGACCTCATTGGATAACAACTCACCATTCTGGCAGAGGTTCCCCATGAAGCCTGGTCTGCACTCACACACTCCGCTCTCCTTATTGCAGGAGGCTCCGTTCTCACAGTCAGGACATGCTGACTGGCACTTCATCCCCCAGAATGCATCAGGGCAGTCTGCGGAGCACCCAGTATCTTTCAGATTAACTGAGCAGTAAGCCACTTATGTTAGCTATCACTCTGTAAAGTCCTAACGCCACTTATGACTGGATGTTTCAGTGGAATGCATTTAATGGGGAGTAAGCTACAAGGAAACAGATTACTCACACACCCTGGTGGTTGTGTTGGATACTACAACTACTGAGGTCAGTAAATTCAAACAGCATTTTTCACTTTTGTCTACAACAAAAGTGAAAAAAAACCTCCACGCAATGTCTAATTAGAAAACAATGAAGGTCTAGGAACAAAATGATGTATGTTGTATGCAAGTTAGAAAGCTTGCAGAGGTTATTTTGCATGGAATTGAGTGTTGCTTTACACTCCAATACAACTTAATTTGTCTAAAATGTCCTAAAACTCAACAGAAATGCATTGTAACACAAACCAATTCAACATTAATATACCTTCATGACAGGAGTCCCCAGTCTTCCCTGCAGGACAGATGCATCGTCCGGTTACAGGATCACATGGAGCTCCTCCACAGCCACAGGTCAGACGACAGCTCTCACCATATCTCAGCGACGGGCAGGCTGGAGACACAACAGATGAAAACAGCTTCTTTTTATTAAAAGCTACAACAATTGTCGGTCACAATAAAACAAGATGGGATCGCACACGCTTGCCAAACAAAGTGAAATACAAGAAATACTCTGTTTATTTATTCAACGTCTGCCAATCGTCTCTGCAGAGTAAATTACCCGTCATGACCTGGCCTGCAACGAAAAACGCTTACAATCCAGAACATGTGGATTTCTTTTTCCATTTGGCTTTGACAAACCCAGCGAGCCTAAACCTGGACGGTGCATTGGTGCTGACACATTGAAACTCTGCTCTGTTATCTTAGTCCAATGCATGGAGGCACAAAGTCTTGTTTCCCACTCACACACAATGTTCTGTATCACTTTAGATCACAACAACTTGAAGGCACACACATATTTGAGGCTGTAAAGAGAACACCTGCATTGACCAGGTGGAATATAAATGAAAGCATTTTTTTATTCACCCATTAAATCCACACGATCCATCAATTGCAGCAGGGAATGAATAGAAAAGGGCTTAATAGAGAAAGATAAAGAATTGCGAAAGGTTGAGACAAAGGTGGAGAAACTCGTTCATATCAATTTGTGTTGACATCAGAAAGGACACGCACGAGTACAAGCATGAAGTATGCAAACAATAACTGCACATGTAGGCACGAGTCAGTGTGCAAACCCACGTACTTCACACACATGCTGACAGTGAGTGATGCTCTACTTAAAGAGCGAGCTCCACATGAGAGCACTGTGGAGTATAAAGGGGAAATCATACATTTAAAGGGGCCCTGTTATGCTTTTTAAGTTTCCCCCCCCCCCCCCACACTGCCCGAAACGCCTCCATTGGACTCCTTTGATTACTTCCGTAACACTCCCACTTATTGGCTAGTGCTCCAACAAAATGTACGTGACAGGATAAGGGGCGGGACATCTCAAAGCGGTTGACCAATCCCATCGCATTATTGTGTCGGATGATTGTGTTGAGCCGACAGAGAAAAACCTTTCCTCACCAAGTTGACATTTTTCTCCGTGAAGACCTGCAGGACATCTCTGACCGCACTCCCCGGTCCGCGGGTCACATGACCCTCCACCTGGACAGTCACATGGCTGCTCACAGCCGGCACCGAAGAACCCTGGCTCACATTCTGCATTGAGACATGAGCACATACACAAAAAGTGAGATAAAAACAGACAATCTCAAAGCCTGGACGTAAACTCAAATCTTCAACAATTACTTTAAAGGGAAATTAAGTGCTTGTACCTTTCTCACACTGTGGTCCGTGGTAGGCGGTCTTACAGAAACAGCTTCCTGTTTTGGGGTCGCAGCCAGAGGAATGTTCTTGAACACAGTCACATTCCCGGGAACAGCTGGCCCCGTGCGTCCACCTGGGACAAGCTGAGAGACGAGATCAGCGTGAAGAAGACAGACCAAGACACAAGATGTTCCCATGTTTAAATGGTCAGTAATGGCTGTAACTAAATTCATTAAAGAGGCCTTAATATAATGTGTTGTGGTGTTCCCTGTCCTGTTGTTAGTTATATAGGTTTGTGTGCATGTAAATGGTCGGCAAAGGCTAACATCCTAAAATCCCCTCCAGAGGGAGTGTCTCTCCCGCACACTACCCACCTGCCAGAAACACCTCCATTAGACTGCTTTGTTTACTTCTGAAACATAGTGACATCACTGTGTAACACTTGCCCTTCTATTGGCTAGCGCTCAAACACATTGTGCGTGATAGGCTAAGCGGTTGACCAATCACAACAGAGTCGTCCAGCTAACCAATCAGAGTAGTAGACTAACGAAAGAGTTGTGATACTTTAAAGTTCTACTTAATCACATCTCAGTAGACACACATAGGGTACTTTAAATCTTAATTAAAACAATCTGTTGAACTAAAGGATAAAGTGTTCCTCGTGGGTTTAGGAACGGCTCCTACTTCTTGAGCTAAAGCAGGGGTTCTCAAAGTTTTGATGAGCGAGGGCCAATTTAGGTACCCAATATTGGATTGAGGGCCGCCCAAGAAAAAAACGGAATACAAAATAATTCCAAAACAAATCCTTTCTTTATTGTACTAACCAATTACCGCAACTCGCGAGATGCCTAGTTGCCATGCAACCAGTAGTCTAGCAAACTTTCCACAAGCTGTCATTCATAATTTAGGAATGACAACCCAGGGGGGCGCAGTTTTACCATTCTTAAATTCCATTCTAATTCTTACTAGATACAACCATGGAGGATTAAAATATAACGCATGCATTTCAGCGTGTCACATTAACTATCGCGTGCCGCCAGAAACATTTCCGAGGGCCGCCATTGGCCCGCGGGCCGCACTTTGAGAACCCCTGAGCTAAAGGAACGCACATGGATCAGCAGGATAATACATGGCTGTAAACTAAAAACAGGCAGTTATATAACAAAAAGTTGACTTTTTAGAGACAAAATATGATTTATGCTGTAGATTAACTATCAAACCATATACAAATCTTACATTTGGCACACACACGAATATATATAGAAATTAAATGCAGCACACACTACTACAATATCAATAATGAAAGCAAAACACTGAATAAGAGACCATTTGAATGCACAATGAGTACATTTCCTTTGCTTAGGGACGGTTTGAATGCAGGACTTTGACTTGTAACAGAGTATGTCTACACTTTGCTACTTCTACTTAAGTTAAGAATCCAAATCCTTCTTCGACCACTGTGTATGATGTCGTACAAAAAATAAATGCGCACGAATTAAACGTATATACATATAAATTAAAAGTTGCAAAAGCTACAGTACTGCTTCCCTCAAACAACATATGGGAAGGCTTGTCTTCCAAAGGTTAATCAAGGAAAACAAATTCCCAGCGACTTCTGTGTGCTGAAGTAACAGTGGTGATCGTTCAGAATGTCAAAAGGAATCCTGCTCGCCTATCAGATTACACTTTAATACGAGCAAAGCGACCACACCCAACAACCGTGTTATCACAACTTCAGACCTCAGTTGAAGTCATGGGACCGCCGCTTCCTTTTGCACTCAGATGATATCATACAAATGATGAAAACTGTGTCTCATTAGAAGAAGCCTTGGACATATTGAGTGTTATGTAAGACTTTGAAAGCGTCCACATCGTCTCTGCATGAACAATCTGCACGACTTTTGCCAAGATTCTCCCTCTTCGGCTACAAACCAACTGAAGTTCTCCGCTCCACCCTGTCCCGCTCGACATTGGCTTGATGCTCGGTGCAGCTGCAGGCTCTGGTTACACCCTCTCCACCCTCTCACTGTCCCCGCTGCAGCTGTGAGGTTCTGATAATATTCCTCTTTCACATTCTTCCATCATTCGGTTGGGTCTTAGAAGAGCGAGCAGCTTCCACGCTGAAGAGCAGAGATTCGTCGCCATGTCCTTACGGAGGCTTTGGAGCAACCCTAAAACTCGGGGGGATGTCAATGTCGTGACGGAGGAGCTGAAGAACCTTTATTACAAGAGGCTGATGCCGATTGAGAAACACTATGCCTTCAGTCACTTTCATTCCCCGTGCTACGAGGACGCCGAGTTCGACAATAAACCCATGGTGTTGGTGATGGGTCAGTATTCGACTGGAAAGACTACTTTCATCAGGTTAGTCAGAACATCCGTGCTTTTGTGTGCAAGTAATCTGCCGATGTTCTAATGGTGGTTTGGACTTCAGGTATCTCATAGAACAAGATTTCCTTGGCAGCAGAGTAGGACCAGAGCCAACCACGGACTGCTTCACGGCCCTCATGCACGGCGAGGTGGAAGGCATCATCCCTGGAAATGCCCTCACAGTGGACCCCAAGAAGCCCTTTCGCAACCTCGACCCTTTTGGAAACGCTTTTCTGAACAGGTGACAAAAGCAGACGAGAAAGAGATACGGGAGGGAGGGTATTTTCCTACTATTTCTTGTATAGTCAACAAGTGTTGGCAATGTTCTGTCTTTTAAGACGGCCAAACATTGCAGTGAAGCTGTCTTATGAATATTCATTAAACACATTCCCGTGAGTGCGTTATGTTGAAGCGTTTATTCTCTCCAGGTTTCAGTGCGTCCAGATGCCAAATAAAGTCCTGGAGAGCGTGAGCATTATCGACACGCCGGGCATCTTAACTGCTGCGAGAAGAAAAATGAGTCGAGGTGAAATAACACTTTTCTAATTTCCTTTTCAAAGTTTTCTTCTTCTACTTCTAAATATTCCGTTTTAGAAAAGTTGGACAGCATTGTCGTCGTCAGGAGGATTTAAATCCCTGGTAACAGAAGAGACGAAGCAGACGCATTACAATAATAATATTCCAGCCTGTTGAAACTCAAACACTTGAACTCAGAAGCACTATTGGGAGGAGACGAGCAGGAAGCTGTCTCCCCTTTGTTTTATCAACACACTAATCTGTGGGTGTAACTGACATGGCCTGCGACCAGTGAGCGCCTCTGGGATATACAGTATGTGTCTCCGGGTGTTGAGGCACCGAGACTTGCCTTAATGAGATCCCTGTGTGTTCATTCCTCGTCCCCAGGCTACGACTTCCCAGCAGTGCTGCGCTGGTTTGCAGAGCGTGTGGATCGGATCATCCTGCTGTTTGACGCACATAAACTAGAGTTCTCCGATGAGCTCACTCGGGCCTTCGGGGCGCTGTGTGGACACGAGGACAAGCTGCGCGTGGTTCTCAACAAGGCCGACAGGGTGGACTCGCAGCAGCTCATGCGGGTGTACGGCTCCCTCATGTGGTCGCTGGGGAAAGTGTTTAAAACCCCGGAGGTCTTGCGGGTTTATATTGGATCTTTCTGGTCGGAGCCCAGGCAGGCGTGCGACCACTATCAGCTGATCGAGGTGGAGGAGGAGGACCTGCTGGCCGACATCAGGAACCTGCCGCGCAACGCTGCGGTACGCAAGCTGAATGACCTGGTGAAGAGGGCGCGCTTAGTGAGGGTGAGAGATCTCATTGGTCCATTTCAACCAATTATAACTGAGATTAAAGGTCACCTATTGTGCAACATCCACTTCTTCATGTCTCTTCTACATCAACATGTGTCCCCTCTTCTTCATGTCTCTTCTACATCAACATGTGTCCCCTCTTCTTCATGTCTCTTCTACATCAACCTGTGTCCCCTCTTCTTCATGTCTCTTCTACATCAACCTGTGTCCCCTCTTTTTCATGTCTCTTCTACATCAACATGTGTCCCCTCTTCTTCATGTCTCTTCTACATCAACATGTGTCCCCTCTTCTTCATGTCTCTTCTACATCAACCTGTGTCCCCTCTTCTTCATGTCTCTTCTACATCAACATGTGTCCCCTCTTCTTCATGTCTCTTCTACATCAACATGTGTCCCCTCTTCTTCATGTCTCTTCTACATCAACATGTGTCCCCTCTTCTTCATGTCTCTTCTACATCAACACGTGTCCCCTCTTCTCCATGTCTCTTCTACATCAACACGTGTCCCCTCTTCTTCATGTCTCTTCTACATCAACACGTGTCCCCTCTTCTTCATGTCTCTTCTACATCAACACGTGTCCCCTTTTCTTCATGTCTCTTCTACATCAACATGTGTCCCCTCTTCTTCATGTCTCTTCTACATCAACATGTGTCCCCTCTTCTTCATGTCTCTTCTACATCAACATGTGTCCCCTCTTCTCCATGTCTCTTCTACATCAACATGTGTCCCCTCTTTTTCATGTCTCTTCTACATCAGCATGTGTCCCCTCTTCTTCATGTCTCTTCTACATCAACATGTGTCCCCTCTTCTTCATGTCTCTTCTACATCAACATGTGTCCCCTCTTCTTCATGTCTCTTCTACATCAACATGTGTCCCCTCTTCTTCATGTCTCTTCTACATCAGCATGTGTCCCCTCTTCTTCATGTCTCTTCTACATCAACATGTGTCCCCTCTTCTTCATGTCTCTTCTTCATCAACATGTGTCCCCTCTTCTTCATGTCTCTTCTACATCAACATGTGTCCCCTCTGTGGAAAGAGACTCTGAAAGTCTCAGGAACAAAGATTCTCTCTCTTTTTGATCCATTTCTATAAAAACCTGTCTGAAAATGAGCTGATCAGATTCTGGCCACTTTGTGATGTCATAACGATGTGTTGTCTTGTGTAACCATTAGCCAATCAGCAACCAAGGTACCCGCCCACCTTATCACCTGCATCTCCTCTAGAGCACCATTGAGTTCTTTGTGTCTCTCAGAGGGGCGTGGGGAGGGGCTCCTTATTTTCATCTAAAGTCACAGACAGAGAATCAGCACTTTGGAACCAGGGCTGAAACAGAGGGGATTATGGGTAATCCTGTTTGGTGTTTGGAGCCATGTTTGTATATATCTGAGAGCTGTAATATATTGATGGAAAACAGTATAATAGGGGACCCTTAAGTTACTCTGAACTCTCCTTTCTGTTCCCACTAGGCTCATGCCCACATTATCAGCTATCTGAAGAAGGAGATGCCGACTATTTTCTGCAAAGAAAGCAAAAAGCACAACCTGATTTACCAGCTTCCTGTGATTTTCACCAAGATCCAGCAACAGCATCGAGTCCCAGCGGGCGACTTCCCTGACTGCACCAAGATGCAGGTTAAATGACTTTTTAATTTAATCTAACATGTTTTAGAATTGATTTACCAACTCTTAAACTTTACATGTGTTTGCATAACTTTCTAGGAGAAGCTTTTAGGTCAAGATTTCTCAAAGTTCAAGACACTGAAGCCCAGTCTGATGGCCTCGCTGGATAAACTCCTGGCCACTGACATCGCCAACCTGGTGCCTCTTCTCCAACAGCAGGAACTGAGGAAGGAAAGGAAGAAATCCCTCCCTGGAGTGCTGGACGGGGAGTTTTTGGGCACATTCAGGCGTGAGCTTTACAAAAAAGATCCGTTCAAGGAATTCAGGAGAGACGACGAGAGCGGCGAGGCGGATTTCGTCGAGTGGGCGGTGGAGAAATACAAGCCGAAGTACGACGAGATTTTCTACAACCTCAGTCCAAACGACGGCAAACTGAGCGGCACCAAAGTCCGAGAGTGGATGAGCACCACGCTGCTGCCCAGCTCCGTGCTCGCCCACATCTGGAGGCTGTCGGACGTGGACGGGGACGGCATGCTGGACAATGAGGAGTTCGCTCTGGCGGTCCACCTCATTGAGGGGAAGCTGGAGGGACACTGGCTCCCCCGAGAGCTGCCGTCCCACCTGGTGCCCCCGTCAAAACGGCTGAGTACAGCCAGCGATGAAGAGCAAACATGAGGCTCTGTGTACTTTATGTAGACAATTGTACATAATCTAGTAGAAGCAGTACAGAACTAACACAATGTACAGAACCTGATCATCCTCATGACACTTAAAGATTGGCATTAATGGTTTCACATCATATTGTTACCCATATTTCACTTCTGCATCCAATCAAGTAACCAGGAATGAAGAATAATAGTTATATTTTTCTTTCAGGTTAAACATTTGTTTTTTGTTTTTCTTACACAAAAGAGCTGAGGTGAATGAAGTACTAAGAGTAGCCGTCCCACCTGGTGCCCCCGTCCAAACGACCCTTTGTACATAGTTTCCTAACATAATCTGGAAATAGTGATTAACAAAAACTGACAAAATGTAGAGAACCAAAGACGTTGTTATCCACTTATATGTCAATCACCAAGATGCCAACACCTAAAGTCTGCCAATGATGGTTTAACTTCATCCTTTAACATTCAATCGTACAGAAGAGCATTATGCAATCAGATAAATGTAGTGGGGTCAAAAGTAAAGAATAGCTCCCAAAATGTTATGGTTATGGGTTGGAAATGTGAAGTAGCATAAATGAAGATAGTTTATTCATTGCAGAACCTAAGCACATTGCTCATATATCACATACTCCTAAAGTATATTTCTATCAATTGTATTAACTGGTAAACACCACTGGCCAGTATTATTTCAAACTAACACATGGGCGGTTCTAGAGTGGGGCGAACGGGGGCCAGTGCCCTTAGATTAGAATGATAATATAATTTTTAATAGTGTTGCAGCAAAGACTGTCACTTTTTTGTAAATGAAACAAATACTAGTCATGGTTGTTTTTTGTGGGCTATGACTTCATATTGAATTAAAAAAGTTAAAATATTGAACACTGTCTTTGTCTCACATCAAATGTACACCACTCATAAATATACATAGTATAGATATTTGTCTATGTTGATGTTACAATGCTGTGATGCAAGTAAAATGTCAGACTTGATCTGACCATTAATGTATTATTGTATCGTAAATATCAAACTTGATTTGATTTGATTGTATCGTAAATACATGTAACATGGCCCCCTAGTTAAAATTGGTCTAGAACCACCACCTTTTGAACACTTTGATCAGCAGCATTATGCAGTAGGTATTATAATGAGGTCATTGGTACTCACACAGGTGGCAGAGGCGGCCGTACAGTCCCGGAGAGCAGAGGCAGCCCCCGTACAGACGGTGGCAGTGTCCGTTGTTGGGACACTTACACTTTCTCCTGCAGTGCATCCCGAAATGACCCCTGGGACAACCTGTTAACACGAAAAATGCGACTTTAGAACACAATTTTAAAATAAGTTTGAACGATAAGAAAAGGCAAAATTGTGAAACTCAACATTGTGGGTTTTTTCTACGTCTTTCATTTTCTTTTTGTTGCTGTTAGCTTGTTTGTTGACTTTTACATTTAATTGGAGGTTCCTGCTATAAGCCCTGAGCAATTTTCCTATTTTACCTCCAGAATTTTCTTTATCATTAATTGTTGTGATCCTGTTGCTTTGTTTTATTGTGTACATGAATAGAATTTCCAAATAGCGCCATTAATTCATCACTAAGAGACAACCTCTGACAGGGTCGTTAGGAGATATTGCTTCATATATCTATATTTTTAGCACCACCACCTTAGAGCCTGGTTTTTGTTTTCACACCTGTGTGTACCTTTAGGAATGTTTACAAACCGTCCTCGCACAGCAGGCCCTGCACCCCGGGGGGGCACACACACTTCCCGGTCACGGGGTCACACGAGCCTCCGTTCTGGCACCGACACAGACTGTTACAGGCCGGCCCATAGGTCCCCTGGGAGCACGCTGAGAGAGAGAGAAGCATGGGAAAAAGCGTTCATACCAGAACAGTTGCAGTGTCAATTCATGGATTTGGAGGATTTATATGACATTAAAAACAATGACTTTGATTCAAGACGATTCGGAGGATTGATCGTCATATGCCCAATATCTACGACGTTGTTTTTGGCAATGAGGATCTTAAGTCTGCGGATCCTCCAACAGTAAAACATACAATATACGTTGACCATAAAACAATGGTGCAAGTTAAATTGAGGAAAGAACATCATGTTCATTTTAATATTGTGAATTGCGCACATTTCTGTTCAACAGCATTGTACACACTTTACTGTACTTCGTTTTTGTTGTATATTATATATTTCAGGTAAATATTTCTCTATATTTGAATGTTACAATAGATTTTAAAATAGTTCTATTTTTGGTCATTTTCCGATTCAAAATCTCTTACAATGTCGATGGATACACCAAAGCAAATTCCTTCTATGTGTAAAGATTGCCAAGACAAACCTGTTTCTCATTCAGATTGTGATGTAAGAGAGGAGAGCAGCTGGGTAATGCTTCAGTGTTAAGAAGTCAGTCAACACTTCCGGTGTTTCCCCACGCTGCGTGCCCTCCTGACTCCTAATCTCTCTGGCCTTGTTAGCAATTACTGCAAGAACCAGCTGGCTAAAGTGTAACAATCCATCAAGAGAAAGTCTGCTTGAATGCCATGTCACACTTTCCTCACAGCTGTTTTTACGCCACTACACGAGAAGATAAGGAAGTTTAATATAATACATAGTTTATAGCTTTACAAACACTGAAAATACATTTCAACTAAATGAAGAAGCAGGAAATGCTTTGAGTCTGAGATTAAGTTACACATCACTTTTTTAAGATGAAGTGGTGCTCTCTCTCAGTACAACCAAAGTACATGAACAGTACATTGGGTGGGGTTATGGGACATTAATTCTGCTTCATAAAGATGGAATTGATACTGGGGTGTTTCTTATGGCATGTTAAGGCATGTTGAAGTAACATGGAAAACACACAGAGCTGTTTGAATAGCACAAAATACTTTGTATACCAACTGTGAAGGCTACGAGCCTCACAAGCAACCACACATCCTAAAGGTCGGGGGCGCTGAGGCCCTGCGGAGCGTCTCTCAGGCCGAAGCTCTTGGCGGTGTGTCCCAGGTGGAGGTGCTTGATGTGGAAGATGTGTTTGAGCGGAGCGGGGAAGGTGGTTGTTTATTAATTAATTAATGCTCTAGATCAGGGGTGTCAAACTTAAGGCCCGGGGGCCAAATCCGGCCCGCGACTTCATTTCATGTGGCCCGCAAGAGCTCTGAAAGAATGTAATATGTTTACTATACGGTTACATGCCGATTTACAGAAGCACGATGTCCATAAACTACATTTCCCACAATGCATCTTAAATATGCCTTTTTCTTAGAATTTGACTTTTTCTCAGATTTTTTTTTAAATTGTTACTTTTTTGTTTTGATTTTGACTTTTTTTCCAGAATTTTGCTTTTCTTTTTAAATAATTGTGTGACATTCTCACTGAAGAGACTTGCACTTATTTGCCCTTGACTTCTTCTTTCAGACGTAGTTATTTATGAAGTTTTTACCCTATCCGATAATAATCCAATGCAGAGGCAATAAAGTAATATAATACATTATTTTATATTAAATATTTATATATGTATGTTCATATAGTCTTAAAGTTACAACCGGCCCTTTGAGTGCAACCATAATGCTGATGTGGCCCGTGATAAAATTGAGTTTGACACCCCTGCTCTCTGTATAGTAAACTGTATCTGTTTATATTATTATTAATAATACACCTTTTTTTTATGATTTTGTTACCCATCCTAAAAACTGTATATATATCTTGGGTAAATAAAATCCTTATTTTTTACCTGCATCCCTAGTTGTTGCGTACCCTGGTCCTTCATGTGAACATCGGACTCTGGGATATGATTAATTACATATTGGCCTAAATTAGGTTTTAACAAATGTTCCTTGCTAAATAATTGTGTTACATTTTATACAAAATAGCGGTGTGTGTATGTCTACAAAATGTTAGTGACATGTAAACTGTACAAAAGGGACTAAAACACAACATAGTGTAATGTTTATGTACATTCAGAATAACACGCGTATGAATGCATTAGTTTACTCTTTCTTGTTGCTTTAACTTCATATAAGATATCAAAGTGACACTTCAGACAAAGCTGTTTTGTCTCATGTGTTTTTTATTGTAATCTATTTTTACTTAATTCGATTATATTTTTCTGTGTGTTTGGAGCACTTTTGAACTGTGTGTTTCACTTACTCACTCACTTACTTCCCTTATAGACGACTACCGATGCCATTGCCTATTTTCATCTTTGCTTCAGGCATCATCTAATCCTAAATATGCTTCCTACATCCAGACCCATCACTTCCAAGGCATGCGTGTGGATACTGCCACCACCTCAGTTTATTAAAAAGTGACCGATAGCCTCTAACGGACTCCTCTTATGATTACCAGCCTTTCTGGGGTGCAGACAGAGACAGCCATTAATCATGGAGCTGGATGGGAACAATGGAGCCTTGCTTTCTAACCCTGCAGTGGGCATCCTTGGCCTGAGGCGGTGCTCTCGCTGTGGGCCTGGCCTCGCTCCAGACAGATTGATTCCCCCGGTGCTCAGTGTTCAGCAGCCCATAAACAACGCAGCCTCCCACACAGAGAAGCAGACAGCTTTGATGCATGGCCCTGCGTCGCTGCACACAGGGAGCCATCGCACCGCTCTCTAAAACTAGGACACATTGCTACAGGACGTTTACATCTGTGAGGAGACCAGGTCTGTGTGTGTGTAAGTACTGAAGAGGGGTGCAGGAATGAGTCCTAAAACCAAGATATGAGTTAGCATGTCACCACCTTCAGTACCCTTCTTTCAAAATCAACGTGTGGATGAAATAAGATCTAAAACATTTTGATATTTTAACATGTTTTATGACATAAAAGGTCAGTAAATACACCACTGGGGAATGTCCGAAGCTCCTATGTGTCATTATGTGCCGGTTGCTATCAAGGGACTATATGAGAGGTCATCACACCAAACATTAGCCGCCTTTAGCTTAGCAACAGTGATGTGAGGTCATGTGACCCTGATGTAGTTCCTTTATGGCCTAACATTTGCGTTTAACTTCTCGCTACTGCATCTATGCTTCAAACATCAAACAACGGTGTTAATATGTGGAGATTAGTTAGTATTAGTATAATGAATGCGATTTCCACAGAACTTCTTTTCCGCAATTTTCCAAATTCCTCCTCTCTTCCTCCTCTCTGTTCAGGTGTTCCTGATGTCCTCTTGGCTCCGTCTTTACCTAGGTGTTCCAGATCTGCCCTAAAAACCCATATAAAAGGAAGCCTGGAGGAGAAGGATCTCTTTCTTGTTTTGCTGCCAGACACTGCAGAGCTCAGTCGTCCTCAGTTTAGGATTGTACACTTTATTTTGCCCTTGTATTTTTGTGTATTTTGGTCCCCCATTAATGCAAGTCTTAGCAAGAGTGGCTTTTTTTGTATATGGGCTTTATTTTATTACATTTTATTTATGTATTTATTTATTTATGGGCTTTATTTTATTTACATTTTTTATTTTATTTTATTTTATTACATGCAGGCTCATTATAACATACTGCCCCCCTTATCCGAGTATCCGAACCAACTGTTTGAAAACGACATCCTTTTTCTTTCGAAAGCCAACGAGAGCAGCTTTTTTTGAGAAAAGACAGGTGTTAAGATGCAGCTTCAGAGTGAGAGAGTGCTGAGCCTTACAATCACATCTCTTGGCATGGGAAGGAATAAGTGTTGTCCCCGAAATGTCAAAATATTCCTTTGAATAGTCCGAGGACATCATGGATTTTAATGTTTGTGCATACTTCCAGCATTTTGAGAAAACTGGAGAAAGCAAGGTTGCATGGAGTTTAGCCCACTGCCTAACTGCGAGAGAAAAAATGTGTTACAAAGAAAATACATTACGCACAATAAACAGATGTAACTGTGATCGTCTGATGGCTGTACTCACTCTTGTTACAGATGAGCCCTGTCCATCCGGCTGCACACTCACACCGGTCTCCGTTCTCACTACACACTCCGTGATCACAGTCCTCACAGCTCACACTGCAGTCATCCCCGAACGAGCCATCCAGACACACTGAAACAGAAACGGTCCCCTGAGAAAAGGTTTCTGCTTTCATGACTTCCTGGCCCTGAAGACTTCGTGAAACAATAACATCGTTTTCTCACCGGGATGGGGTAGGTACGTTTCAGAAACCGGCTCGAGATACACTTTTTGTTATATTCCATGGAATGCTCTTAACATCCCGATAGCAATGAATATCTGAAGTGCTTTGACAAAAAATACATTAAAAAATGTCATCTGTAGAAGCAGTAATACTGTAAAAAGTACAACCAATCGGATGGCCTACCTGCCTGTCAGCCTTCCATCGGGGCACAAACTTATCTCGTGCCCTCATTGGTCATGTGCGCGTTCGTGTGTGTTGGAGGAGGGGCTCTGTGAGGAAGTGGCAGATTTTCTCCGGTTGTGTATTTTCAAATTCTAGCGATCTCGAGCCGGTTTCTCAAACTTACCTACCCCACCTTTAACTGTCTTGCTTTTTACTGTACCTATGCTGCTGGACAGTCTGAGCTCTCCTCGGCGCCCCCTCTGGATCTCTACTTCCCCGTCACCACCATCATCTTCATCACTAACATAACGGGAGTGTGAGGCCGCTGTGTACTGCAGGAGCTGAGGAACATTGCGAAACAGCAGGTCTGGTAATCTATGGACCTCCAGCTGTTCATCCTCGTCTTCCTCCTCATCCTCTTCATCTTCCAGTTCCCCATACAGAGCTACAGAAGGAAAAAAATACAGTTAAACCGTTTTTTTTTTTAATGGCTGAAACACTTATAGCTTAACACGTCCATACATAACAGTCCGTTCCAAGAAAAGCGAATCAAAATGTCACTCACAAATGCAGGAGTGTTGGTCCTGGTCCAAGCGGAAACCCAGCTCACAAAAACACTCGTAAGTTCCCAGGGTGTTGACACAGTCGTGTTCACAGCCCGAAGTCTCTGCCAGGCACTCGTCAACGTCTGACAGAAAGATATACAAACAAGCAGCTTTAGGGAAGGTACTTGTGTGTATATTTTTATACAATACATCTTGTACTTGGTATTTGTAAAGCGCTTTGAGCATCTGGAAAAGCGCTATAATAAATGTAAGGAATTATTATTATTATTACTACACGACGACTTCACACTGGAAGAATGTGAAGTATAGCAACGCTAGGGACACATATAGGTTGGTTAACAAAGGTATTTAAAACTGCTAAAAATGATTTGGATTGTGAATGTGATAGAAAATATACTGCTAGACAGTCACATGCCAGTAACGTGATTCAGTGCCTACTTGTTCAGAGGGCATACATGAACCAAACATGAAATAGCCCATTAGAAAATTGAGAAGGCACATTGTCAAAGGTGGTTCGATTACAGTAGAAAAGCATTGGCAAATTATCTTACAATACAAATTAAGAAAATGGTCCAAAAAAGTTTGTCATTTCGGTAGTGGCAAGTAAAATGGCAATAAGTGATTCGACTACATTCATCACTACACAAAAGATGAATTACCAGCAAGCTACTGCTTACTGTATTGAAAATGCTAGCACTGCAAACAACACGTGGATATGTGGTAAAGGATAATAATAGAAAAAGCCTTTGTCATTGGTTGGTGGTTGAACAACAGGTTTATATTGATGACGCACAACTTTGATTTGCAAGCGTTGTGCAGATTAGCCTCAGGTGGACTTTTCCTTTTGTTTAGTTATTTTACTTTTGCCTCATTTCTTTTAACTTCTTCTACCAATCTAGCAGTTCCTCTAGATTGTACAGAGTGTGGTCGTTAGTGAGCAAAGTATTCTGTTTTCTGATCTGAAATGTTCTAGAAAAGTGGCATTTCTGAGAAATCAGTTCGTGTAATTTACGTCCTGTCCACAACAACAACAAAACACTCAATCAGGACTCGTACCATCGCAGCCGCAGCCGTCTGCGTTGAGTCTGTGGCCGGCTCTGCAGCTGCACTCGTAGCCGCCCGGGTAGTTTCTGCAGAAGTGACGGCAGCAGGCCCCCCCACCGAGACACTCGTCACTGTCTGAGGGAAGCACGCAGCGGGACAGTTTCAAGTGGATGTAAATCACAGAAAGCAAATGAAGAAACTAGTTGACTTCATATAGTCATTCATTTCCCTTCCTACTTCCTTTTTACACACATATCTACATCCCCTTCACCCGTTAATCCCTCCCTACATCACTTCCTCCATACTTCCCTTCATTCCTCCCTCCCTATATCCTTTCATCCCTTCTTCCATACTTCCCTTCATCCCTCCTTCCTTACACCTCTTCGACCCTTGATCCCTTCCACCCTGGTACCCTTTTCCCATGTATCCCTCCTTCACATTATCCCTAGATCCCTTCATCCCTTCCTTCCTACACTGAAACACGACTGAGATGGATCCCCCCCCCCAAACGAGTCTCCCTGGACTTCGGTTTTTCCTCCAGACCAGCCTAAAAGATGACATCCCTCATCCTTCTTCACCTCTTCCCATTTCCCTCTCAGTCACCACCTGTCATTAATTCTTAAACAGACATATTGTTGTGGTGTGGTCCTTGCTGGTGAACTTACCCACACAGGTCTTCCTGTCCAGGGCCAGCTGGTAGCCGTGGTTACAGGAACACAGCGGTCCGTTGGTGGTGTGTTCGCAGTGATGAGAGCAGCCTCCGTTGATCTTCTCACAGCTGTTCACAATCTCCATCTCAATGCCTGGGGAGGAGAAACACCAAAACATACATTTTAGCGCATTACAAGATACTAAACATACGGAAAATGTTACGGGGAATTTGTGAGAATAATTTATTGTTTGTCCTCGCTACAGATGCAGAAAGGAAATTCCCGTAATTTAAATTACCTTTGAAATGTATTTTATGTGTACTACTTACCTACTACTAACATTCATTTAAAATAGATATTCCTGATGTATTACATGAGAAGTATTATTGCTATCCAATGTGTCCTAAAACTTGATGTTTTTGATTATTTCAGGCATACAAGCTAGAGGGCATCTTACATGCAGCGCACTTATTTATGTCATATTTTATTTATGTCACAATAAAAGGATTACCTTAAAGGTGGGGTAGGTAAGTTTGAGAAACCGGCTCGAGATCGCTAGAATTTGAAAATACACAACCGGAGAAAATCTGCTACTTCCTTACAGAGCCCCTCCTCCAACACACACGAACGCGCACATGACCAAGGAGGGCACGAGATAAATCTGTGCCCCGATGGAAGGCTGACAGGCAGGTAGGCCATCCAGTTATTTTAGCGGCCCGGCTAAACGGATTGGTTGTACTTTTTACAGTATTACGGCTTCTACAGATGACATTTTTTTATGGATTTTTTGTCAAAGCACTTCAGATATTCATTGCTCTCGGGATGTTAAGAGCATTCCATGGAAACAACATAACAAAAAGTGTATCTCGAGCCGGTTTCTGAAACTTACCTACCTCACCTTTAAGTGTCTGTATGTTCTATCTGTTAGTAACAAATTGCCGTACATCAGCAAATTGGATTGTCAGTATGCGAGGAACAAAATACATCGTAAATGTAAGTGCAGTGTGCAAAATATGCTTCACGAAAAAGTAAATCATTGCATGCCATAATGAGTGTTTCGCTTGTTCATATTTATAGATTGGTATTATTTTATGTATTTGTAAACTTTGCATTGCATCCTGCATATATGCTTTCCAGTGTGTTCACTTCTATATATTTAAGATAGGTATGTTTCATGATAAGTTTCAAGGCTTTTATTGGCATGTGTGCATACCTACAGTGTAGATATGACAATGAAAATCACAGGGTCCTCCAACAGTGCAACACAATAAAACAGATTAAATAGTACTAGTTCTAAACTAGTAATACAAATGTAGAAGTTATGAGGTTATTTGCACAAAGAAATGTCTGCAACAGTGTCGCTGGGATGTGTGGAAGTGTTTTCATTTGTTACGGTCTTTACTTACGGTAGCACTGTTTGCCATCGGCACCCAGTTCAAAACCCGGATTACACACACAGCTGAAGGAGCCCAGCGTGTTGACACATCTGTGGGAACACTTGGCACGGCCTGAACCGCACTCATCAATGTCTATAGGAAACACAACAAATATATAACAACAGACTATCTGTTTAGTACTTTCTGATCTCAATATCACACATAAAAGTGTGCATTTGGGAAAGAGTTATTCATGGTTACTCTTATGTCTGAACTGTCTTGGAACAGAGGAATCTACATGTAAACATTCTGAAAATAGTTTCCCTTTAAGCAAGCATTATCCTCCGTTTCAAAACAATGAAGAAAATACTTCCTCCCGCAGGAAGACTCTGTCAGGTCTCGAGTTTCCTTGGCTTCTTCTTTCCCCCATAGGTAAGGAAACATCAGCAAGAATAGTTTCCAACAACAGCCTCTCAAGAATGAATCAGTCTGTTGTAACAGATTTGATTTCAAGCCAAAGTTTAGTGTCGCTGTAATTTATGGAGACATCATAAAAGTCATTGTCTCAGTGTGTGTGTGTGTGTGTGTGTGTGTGTGTGTGTGTGTGTGTGTGTGTGTGTGTGTGTGTGTGTGTGTGTGTGTGTGTGTGTGTGTGTGTGTGTGTGTGTGTGTGTGTGTGTGTGTGTGTGTGTGTGTGTGTGTGTGTGTGTGTGTGTGTGTGTGTGTGTGTGTGTGTGTGTGTGTGTGTGTGTGTGTGTGTGTGTGTGTGTGTGTGTCAGGTTCTATGGGTTTTTTCTGCTTTGGTCAATGTTCTGCCTGAACTTGAGATGCTGTTATTCTTTATTCGTCCTTCAACAGTTGACTTATGTAGACTTTTATTGGATTTTGTTGCGGGTTGAAAATCAAGGCGTCTCTTAAGGCTCACACACATTGATTCCAAATGTCCCCTTTGTGGCTTCCCAGAACAAAGAGAGTGGCTGGCATAATATCTGAATCTTTATCGCCGTTTTCCCACGGCCTCAATGCCTTAATAAATACAGCCAATTGCTTGTTTACCTAAAACGTATCATTACCTTAGAGAAATTGCGCCTCTCAGATGGAACCACTTTATGTTTATTGGCATTTAAACAACTAAGAATCTAAAATGGGAACTAATTAAAGGAATACATTGTTTATTTATTACTTTATTAATATTTCCATGTGTCTCAACAGTGTGTGATCTCCTCACCTTCACAGTTCTTCCCGTCTGCAGCCAGTGTAAAACCAGGTCGGCAGCTGCAGTGAACCCGAGTGTCTTCTGAAAGACACAGCTGGGCGCAGCCTCCATTCCTGTCCGCACAGGGGTCCCTCACTGACACACACACACACACACACACACACACACACACACACACACACACACACACACACACACACACACATACACACACACACACACACACACACACAACAATGAAGTCAGGTCAGCGCAGCAGGATCTTCTCTGACATTTCTGGGTAATTAATGAGCTCTGGATTATCTTGTACATTTGACTCCCTCTCGTGCAGCTTCTTATTCAGAAACATACCCAACTATGTACTGTTATGATATCAATAACAGAAGCATTTTTAAAGTCCAGTAGGAGAAATGTAAATTCCTGCTTTTAAATGTACAGTAACTGTTTCCAAAGCTTCTTCTCAAACTCCTTTCCTCTCCACATCGTCCTACTTCGCACTCAAGTGGTGTTTGCTTTTATTTTGTCCAATTCTAACATCAGAAGCACTTATGAGAGAGATACTCTAATGAACGGTTTGTCCAGTGTTTTCAGATGTTGGATCTCATCTGTTGGACTTACATTCACAGTGTCGCCCGTCTCTCTTCAGCTGGTAGTTCTTCCTACATTCACATTTGTAGTGATTGTTGCCCGTGTCCACACACTTGTGCTCACATCCACCATTCAGGACTGAGCAGGAGTTCACAGCTTAAAAGGACAAGAAACAAAACGTCCTTAATTATAAGCATTAACATACATGGTGAGCACTTGCAGAATTGGCCGCAACTGGAAAACAATGGACGGTGATGGAACATTTACAATAAACTCTCATGGGATATCATTGAAAAAAAGGTTGGCAATCTAAAATAGCTTTCAAACCTCAAACTCTAAAGCCATGTAATGATGGAAAACTCCTGAGTAAAGGGTGAAAACTGGAAAATCATATTTAAGCCAGGTCCAACGGGCACCCCTGGTTACTTCGTAATGATCTTTCCATCCCATTACTCCCGTGATTTAATGATGTGCCAGATGTGAATATCAGCCGGGTGCCTTCTGTGCTATAAACACAGACATGATGACACCGACAGGCTGTAAAACAGAGGGGACGGCTGGCTTCACACAGCGATGACACAATTAGCTGTCCCTGGGCCTCCATCCTCAACCTTTAGCACAAGACTGCAGTAAAAAAAAAAAATGAAGAATTAACCTGTTAAGTCCGAGAGCCCCCGTAGAAAACTTAATATTTAAAAACCTATTAATGTGTCATACCAGATTAACGGGAAGAAACTCAGCTAACTGACAATACGAACCATTTTTACCAAAACAAAACACAAGTCTCATAAGAAGCGTCTAAATCAGTGGTTCCCAACCTGGGGGGCGCCAAAGATCGCAGGGGGGGGCGCCATATAATTGTAACGCAATACATGATCTTTTGTTTTTTTACTTATTGGCCAAGTTACACTCAAAACAGTACACTCATATTCATCATCATATTTGTATAACAAGAATGCATCAATCCTCTTATCTAAGGCAAGAAAGCAGATATGTGTAATTCTTAAAATATTAATTTAATCCTATACGGAGAAATTATCTTCTACAGAAGCCTAATGCTTTTATCAATATTAATAATTATTATAATATATTATTATTATTATTATTATTATTATTATTATATTAATTAATTATTAATATTATTATAATTATTAGTAAAGGAAAAATGCAGAATGTGTGCAGGAGTTCATTTACTTGTTAAGATGTGCAATACATACTCTAGTTTAGCACTTACCAATGCAGGTCCGTGCATCAGAGTGCATGCGGAAGCCCTCGTTGCACTCGCAGTGGTGAGAGCCCGGTGTGTCCACACACGTCTGCTGGCATCCTCCATTCAGCTCCTCACACTCATTGACATCTGAACACACACATACACACACACACACACACACACACACACACACATTACATTACATGTAATTTGTTAGACACTTTTATCCAAAGCGACTTACATACATTCAATACTGTGGACAATCCCCACAGGAGCAATTTGGGGTGAAGTGTCTCATGCTGACTGCAGTGGGACTCGAACGTGCTATCCCCTGATTCGAAGTACACTGAGCCACAGCCTCCAGGTCTCAGATATATACAGAGCCTGTCTCTGATTGGCTGAAACACCAAACAGATCATTGCAGCATTACCCATAATCCCCTCTGTTTCAGCCCTGTTTCCAAAGTGCTGATTCTCTGTCTGTTGCTTTAGATGAAGATAAGGAGCCCCTCCCCACGCCCCTCTGAGAGACATTTGGTTACAAATAACTCAATGGTGCTCTAGAGGAGATTCAGGTGATAAGGGGGGGGGGGGGGGGGTTACCTTGGTTGCTGATTGGCTAATGGTTACACAAGACAACACATCGTTATGACATCATAAAGTGGCCACAATCTGATCAGCTGATTTTCAGACAGGTTTTTATATGAATGGATCAGGACAAAACAACTGAACAATGCCATAAACCCAGAGACTGCATGATAACCAGAACCACTTCAACAGACATTAAGACATGTTAGGAATGCCAGCGTGCGAGGATTTAATTACGAGCATGCGATAGTCATGAACATGGCATCATTCGAAGCCCATATAAATGCTCTCTCTGCTCTGTTAACAATGAAAGATTGAGAGGTTTGGATAATTGCAGGAAATGAAGGTTGAAATGAATGGGAGCTTAAATTGAGCGAAGACATTTATTGCGTCTTTATTAAATCTCACATCCAGCTCTCAGGCGGTCGAATTAAACATCTGCAGCGAGCAAATTAGAGGAAAAATTGAAAGCCCATTTCAAGATTTAAATAGCTGTCGTGGTATTTTTCTCAGTGAGCTGTATTTCTGAGTACGCTGTTTATTTGTTCTCATACTGCCTGTACTGCAGCACCTCGTTTCACCCTCCGTCTGAAACCAGAGCCCAGTCTGCTCTGATTGGTTAGCTGGCCGGCTCTGTTGTGATTGGTCAACTGCTTAGAAATGTCCCGCCCCTTGGCCTATCACGTACAATGTGTTGGAGCAAGTGTTACACAGCGATGTTGAAATGTGACTGAAGTAAAATAAGGAGTCTAATAATATGTTCTGGTTGTGGCGCAGTGGGTTAGTGGTGCGTTGGTGTTCGGATCAGGGGGTCACAGGTTCAAACCCCACTGCAGTCAGCATGTCGTTGTGTCCCTGAGACACTTCACCCCAAGTTGCTCCTGTGGGGATTGCCCACAGTATTGAGTATGTAAGTCGCTTTGGATAAAGGCGTCTAACAAGTAACATGAAATGTTCTGGTTGTCTTGCAATTAAACAACTATACAAATTATTGTTATTAGTTTTAAGTTACACGACAACACTGACACAATAGAAGAAGAAAAAAACATGTGTAATGTGTAAACTTCACCACAACAACTTTAAAGTCCAGACATTACCAGTTCAAGAGGAAATACAGAGAATTATTTTATTGAGGTACAGGGATGGGGAGGGTGTTTGTGTGTGTGTATATGTGTGAGTATGTAGGTGTGTATATGTATATGTACATATATGTATATATGTGTGTGTATGTATGTGTGTATGTACATATGTGTGTACATGTATATATGTCAATCAACAGGTAAAGCAGATTAATAATAATAATAATAACAATAATAATTAATAATAATGATAATTATTGCAGATTATAGATTATAAATACATCATTTAAGGACAAGGGGGTGAGATTAAATAAGTTATACTTCTTCTCACTCCTTTTTGAACACTAGATGTGGCACTGTTTATGTTGCTAATGCTGTTGTTGTTGTTGTTGTTGTTGTTGTTGTAAATGTATTTTTTTTGTTTTGATCTCTCTTACATGACTATGCACTGCAAAAAAAAAATTGTTTTGTAATTGTTTATTTTACTTGTTCGAAATAAAATGTATCAATCAATCAATTTGAATAAGGTTGAAAATGCACCTTATTTTGAAAGGTTCTTGTGCCTTTGACCAATACTTTAATTTCCCACTGTACATGTGTATAATGTCTTTGGGTTGAATAATGAATGGCTTATCACGCAGTTCGTGCAGTAGCAAGCGTGTAATCAAATTCCTCCACAGAATTGCATATGTTTGCACGTGAGCTCATGTTCCACGGAGACAGAAGCTGGAGGAGAACATACCTGAACAATTTACTCAAGGACAAGCAGGATTTACAACACATCTGGACAACACATCATCACACGTCCTCCCCAGCCTCCTCCCGCTTGTCATCTCTGACTCGAACTAGTGATGATTGAGTAGATGTTTGAGAAAAAAAGTGCCATTTCCCTTCTTTTTTTTTTGGAGAAGAGGCGGGGTTAAAAACGAAGCATGTGGTTCAGTTTAATTCACCTTCATTTAGGCTCCCTTAGAGGTCAAAGAACTTCCTAAATTGTACAACTATAAGATGTTTGTGTGTGTGTATGTTTAGGCACTCTCAACGCCATGGGAAAACCTGTCTGCAAAATTATGTCCAGACTATTTTAATTAGCTTGTTTCCAATAATGGCAGCTAAATAACCCTTCTCATTCCCTGCACATACTTGTGATTAGGTTTAATAATAGTCTGCAAAATGGATTTAGACATCTGGCCGAGCACTGAAACAAACACATGCAGGATCACGTGTTCATGAAGCGGCGCTGTTGTGCTTTAACACATTGGCAGCGATTGCAGAGGTTGCCTAACACGCAAAACAATGGACTCCTGGGGGAGGTTTGTCAAGGTTAATATACTTAGTTAGTTAGTCTCCTCATGTGAGAGGATTTCAATAGGGGACACACAATGGCTGCTTTTCAACCGAGGAGAGAGGGAGCGGTGGTGTCGGAGGTCGAGGGGCACGAGGTCTGAATGGTGTATCGCGTGACAGCGTCTGAGCTGCTGAGCGAGCATCTACTGCCAGACAATGTCGCCGACTAAACATTTGGGAGCGCTGCCGAAAGCAACGAACAGGTGGTGTTCAGAAAGAGCACCACGGGAGATGAGTTTACTCCGCACGATGATTTAGGAGAAAGTATTTGAATGGGACAGGATTTAAAGTGATTTAAATCGGTTTGCTTAAGTATGATCAAATGGTTGTATACAAATACCTATTTCTGGTCATTAGAATCATCAGACAAATGAGAAGGAATTGGCTAAAAGATAATAACGTCGTAAACCCACGATGGAATAACTTATAACTTTGACATCTGTAATGGAGAAAACAACTATGAGCATTAGAAACCAATTTCATATCTTTGAGGAAAGGTGAGAAAAATGGGTCAAGTGTAGAACAATATATATATTTAAGCAATAGCTCACGACAGGCCGTGGAATATGCTCATTATATCACAGCTAAGGGGCGTGGTTCGTCCCCACGCGAAGCGGATACCAACGTATACCAAGTATACCAACGGTATACTGTTTTTCTCAGACGCGGAGGGATACTGATTTGTTGTGAAAAGTAACTTACAATTCTACCCGTGGTATACGCTCAGTATATCACGGCTAAGAACCAATCAGATTGCTTGATTTGACTTGTCCGTTTTATAAATAAGAATGTATACCTGAGTATTAATAATGTATCTATTCTTTTATTATTTCTTTTTGGATTTGTCATCTGTTATGTAGTTAATCTATGTACCTAGATGTGTTTATTTTGTTATGTATGCTTTGTGAATATTTTCTTAAAATGCTAATTAAAATTAAAATAAAACAATTATTGTTTAGAGATACTACTCAATTGACTTTAAATGTCAAGGGGAAAGATCCTACACATCTCTCACTTTTTAGAAAACGTTAAAAGCTCCACAAATATTTTATCATTCGCAGATATACTTATGTTTTGATACTGAGCACAAGACGTTTTTTACACAAAATGTATTATTTTCTTCTTTTCTAAGGTTACATTGTTCTGTTGTCTTACATAATAAACTCACATGTGTCAAACTCAAGGCCCGGGGGCCAAATCAGGCCCTTGGTGGATTTAATTTTGGCCCGCAGGATAATTTCTAATTACTATTAGATCTGGCCCGCTGGTATATTCCACGCACACCTTCCCTCCATCCTGAGGGTCTCCTCCGCTCAGAGCCTGAGCCCAAACATTGATGACCTTGCACCCGAGATGAGATGCCAAGTATCTGAGCTAGCATCACAGAGCAGCACACTGAGTTCAATGGATGTTTCCTTCTGCCCTTTCTCTCTCACGACAACAGGGCATGTTTGGTTTGTTCTTTGAGGGGAAATGTTTTTTTGAAGCTGTTGTTGGCCTGTGGAGAAATGTACTCATAAGAAATGACTCTGGAGAAGCTGCAGATAGAGCCATAAGAAATGAATGCAACTGATTATTTAATGTTTAATGTTGTTTTTATAGGCAATCATTTAAGCTTTGTTAGTTCCAGGTTTAATATGTGCAACAAGTTCATTTCAATACGTTTTGCAATAAACATTGAACCAGTCCGGCCCTCGACTAGCACCCATTTTTTTATTTTGGCCCACTGTGTATTTGAGTTTGACGCCCCTGCTGTAAGTGCTGTTATTTATTTTCTACTGTGTATATTTGCATTGCAGGTAATCAAAAAAGTAATCAGGTTACATTACTTTTACATTTTGATAAGTTACTATTAATTGTAATGGAATACATGTTTACAGGAACCCTCCAAACCCTGCATATGTAGGATTTTATAATACGTTAAAGTCCCACATTTAAATGAATGTAATGGCCCTCAAGATTCTGCAGAAAGGTCATATCATTTGAATTCTGTAGCCTAAGTTGCCTAAGCCCGACTTAACCGTCTAGACTTCAGGTTGCAAAGCGCTGAACCCATGAGCGTTACTTTGTTAGAACAAGTGGTGGGGACAATTTATACAGATTTAACATCAGCGTAGCAGAAGACACAATATGTCCCTCCCCATGGTGTTGAACCTCGAGCAGCTGCATGATAAACCAATGCATAGACCTCTGGACCACCAGCGTGTTTTAAAAAAAATGAACGCCCAAATATAGGTCTTGCTGTGATGTGATTTGGAGTGAATTTGCACCTTTATGCACACAACGAGAGAACGTGACATAAGTATAAAATAAGAAAATGCATAAATATGAAATAAATACAGGAATACAAAAATACAAGAATAAATAAACGTGAAAAAAACTAAAATAAATACATAAATGTGGAAATAAATAAATATACACAAGAAAAAATAAATAAATGTATAAATAGAAAAATACAAGAACACACATTAAATATCTTTAATGTATTTCTACACTTATTTTCACTTGCATTCATGTATTTATTAATGTATGTGTCTGTGCGTGTTTCACAACAGCACCGGGAATTCCCAGCGTATTCATGTTCTGTAAAAACTGTAAAGCCTCCAGAGACAAAAGTACAATTCGTGATATTGGGCTACATAAATAAACTTTGATTGACTTTGATTGATGGACTTAGCGCAAGAAGTACACTTCACTTCAGAGCCCTCAAGAGCCAGATATAAATGTTTATTAGCGTCAAAAACTGTGTTGCTGTTAAAGGTTTTGCTACTACCTAAAACTCAGTAACAGGAGTGTAAGGGATTTTTAACAAGTTTGAGATCTTGCAGGGGGGTCCGGAGAGATCCTCCCCCAGAATATATTTTCTTTCTTTTAACATTAGCATTATGGTAATCTCTGAGAAGAAAATAAAGCAAAAAGACAAAATGTACTTCAGGCAAACAGGCCATACAACATTGCCGCAAGCATGTTTTTGCGTTATTTTAGAGTCAGTAGAGGAAGGAGGAATTATTTTAATTTGACATTACCTTTATTACCTGTTAAGCCCCACAGATCCGCGGACGGGGGCATTAACATTTAACAAACTATGTGTCATACCCACCTAACGGGAAGAAACTCAGCTAACTGACGATACGAACCATTTTTACCGAAACAAAACACAAGTCTAACAAGAAGCGTCTAAATGAGCCCTGAGCGGAAAAATGCTAACGCACTTACCACAGAACTCACGGTAGAAATACTTTATTACTTATCTAATCTGCTCAAACAAGGTATCAGATTAAAGCTGAGATTCCACAGATTCTAGAGGTATAAGTATCATCACGACCAAAACTCGTGGCAGCTCAGGCAAACCCAGACAACACACAGCGTAGCTTTACTGAGCCAAAACGGCAAATATGTTTCTGATCAAAAGTTGTGTTCAATGGCATTAAAACGAGAAAAACGCTGCTGAAGGTTAATCCATAGGTTAATCCAATGTTTCTGTGTCACTTTGAAATTATTACTGATAATCCATCATTCCATTTTTGTCAAAAACGTAGATTTCATATTAGCTGCTATTAGCTGCTATTAGAGCTACAACCCAGCTTCCAGTTTTGGGCTAGTGCGCATCACTCTCACTCCTCAATGGAAACGTGTAGATGGATTTAGGAACTTCCCCTCGATTCTATTGGCTCTAACGATTCAAAAGAGATGTCAATCATCAAAATTAACCAAGGGGGGCCAGAGATATGGCAAATCTACCTAAATCTCTCTAAAAAGGTCAAATTCCACTTGTTTTGCATCAATCTTGATACAGGGTACTTATTATATGTTAGATTCCTAAAGCTTTTAGTCTACTATCCCATCATTCAAGGGTGGTTTTCACAATAAGTAATGGGGGGGGGTTTTGGACAGAAAACCATAATTTACATTTTTTTACTGTGTTCAATCTGAATTTACTTTAAAATAAAAAACATCTATATTGATTCTGACTTTTCTACATCCAACTCACAGGTTTATCGTTGCTTTGAGACAAAAGATGATTAATTTACCCCTTTTAGAAGTGAAAATATATTCATTTGTTCTGGGAAGGTCCTGAAAAACAGGCTTGGGGCTTAACAGGTGCTGCTGCACAGCGGGAGCAATGTCTTTTTTTAAACGTTATATCAAAAGTTGACTTACATGACCAAATTGTACATCTTGACATTAAACCAGTGTTCTTCTTTATCACATTTCTTTGTGCACGCTATTTTCAGAACATTTACAAGTTATACTTTTAAAAAGTGGTTCGGACACAATTGGCCATTTCAAAAAGAGTCCCCAGCGCAAATGATGCCAAGGTCTGAACCTACACACACAGCAAAGCTTTCTAGTAAGCTTCTTTTCTCCGTTTGGACGTCTCATTTATCTGAAATATGCTGAGTTGGTGTTGGGCACTGAAGCCCATTTGTTCTTTAGAGATACAGGTGTGAACAAGTGCCCTGACCTTTAACCTTTAGGACAGGATGTTGACACTCCGTAATGATTTAAAGTCCGAGAGCTGACCAGGGGAGAAGGCAAACGGAAGTAACATCAGCAGCTGTCAGGTTCTTCTTTTACTGGCTTTCGTGTGATTTGTGTGTGTGGTCGTATTGATGGGGAAAGAGAGCCAGTTTAAGAGGAAATATACGTGTTGTTATAACCCTTTACATAGGCAAAACTATTTGTGAAAATTAATGAATTGCTATTTTTGTATGTATCACTACTAAAATGATTTCCCCACTTACGCACTCACATTCGATATATTATTGAACCCATGTTACATTTAAGTTTCACCCATTTATACACCCATATTGCACTGTTTTACACCACTCATAGTACATCCATATTACACTTATATTACACCCTTGTTCAAATGTATCACCCCATATTTCACCCATGGATTAAACAGATATTTTAATAATCTTTATAAAATGTTTTGATTTGTAGAAATGTTTAAAATGGCGTCCCTTCACCTCTTGACTCTTTAATTGTTCACATGGATCAAATCCAATATGTTTCAACATTCTCTTCACTGAGCTCAGATTAGCCATTTTCCTATAACAGTCTGTCTGTGTTTGTAGACATCCTCTACTTCCAGGTTCAAGGTTCAAGGCTTCAAGGCTTTTATTGGTCTTTTATTTTACTTTAGCTAGAGTGTAGTTATGACGATGAAAATCTTAGGTCACCGATGTGCGTCTTACCGTGACACGCTCTGCCATCCGGCCCCAGTCGGCTGCCTTCAGGACACTTGCAGTAGAAGCTGCCGATGGTGTTGCAGCAGAATCCCTCACAGCCGCCTTCATCCCGCTCACATTCATTAACATCTGAAAGATTAAAATCGCAGATTTATTATTTAACAAAACAGAAATACTTCCTGTCCCTTTTCAGCTAATCTGAGAGATACAGCAGACGTATCTTCCTACATGCTCAGCAACTTCGTTCATAAAACTGAGATTGAGGATTCTCTCTCCACTCTGCAGACTCTTCTACCTTAAAACTTCATCATATCAGCTCCAAAAGGACTCTTAACAGCACTCATGGATTTCCCATTTCCTCCCATGTTCTGAGTGTAAAACTTTTTCCAGCTCGGTTCCTTTTTTCAACTGCTGCTATTATCACAGTATGTTTTCCACGAGGCTGCAAAGTGGCTAATCCCTTTTGCAGATACAGTGTTGGATGGTTGACTGAGCAAAAAAAGCAGATGGTGACAGAGAGAGACATGGATTGGCTTCCCTGGACCCCCCCCTGTCAAAGAAGAAGACCAAGGTAACAGAGTGGAAAGGGGATCTGTTATAATTCTTAGTAGCTTAGCAATTTGTAATAGTTTGTTTATCTTTGAATAACAGGACATGTCAGAAGCTTGGAGAGACATTTCGGAAAGGATAAGACAAGAGGCAGCTGGAAGAAGAGAGTACAGTAACAGGACATATCAAGGTCTGCCTTTATATTAAGGACAACAGATTGTTACTCTGTTAAAGGGGCCATATTTCAGTATGTACACTGTAAAATGTTTGGCTGTAAAATTACAGTCAATTACTGGCTACTAGTTGCATGGATTTCACAGTAATTGACTGTAGGTTGTTATGCCGTGTTATGCATGCCCTCCAAAAAGGAAATGATACCGTTTCCAAACCTAATGGTGCCGTACAAATCATTGAAATGTCTGTGAGTTTTGTCTTTACGCTGTGCACGTTCCCGCGAGGTGCAGCAGCCATGCATAACACGGCGCATGTGAACTGCCCCCCCCCCCCGTTGACAGTTCACGAGCATGCTCCCCCCCCCCCCCTCTTCAGAGTTGTGTAAAGGCCGACGGGTAATTCTGGATTTTGACGGAAGTTTTACGATCCTGTCAGCGAAAAAGTCTAGCGCAACCTCTGGTGTAGTGTCTCTACTACATGTCTCCAAGCTTTAATGTTCAAAAAGCTCTTTATTTTTCTCACACTGCCTGTGCTGCAGCACCTCTTTTCACCCTCTGTCTGAAACCAGAGCCCAGTCTGCTCTGATTGGTTAGCTGGCCGGCTCTAGTGATTGGTCAATCGCTTAGAGATGTCCTGCCCCTTAGCCTATCACGTACAATGTGTTGAAAAGCTAGCCAAAAGAGCGCTAGCCAAGAGAAGTGCGAGCGTAGTGATGTCATTATGTTACAGAAGTAAACAAAGGAGTCCAATGGAGGCTTGAGAGAAACTCTTTAGTCTTTGCAGAACATTTACATTACAAAAAACCTACAGAATAAGGGAAAACAGGAAAGGGAAAACTGCAAAAGGCACAATAGGGCCTCTTACAGTAAATTCCCCCACCAATGTATTTGCTTTCATAAACAAGGAAGTGTGTGTGGTTCTTACTAAGCTTTTAATTACGTTTTTCATATTTGTTTAGACTTCACGTGAAGCAGTATTTATTTCCCATTGTCTCAATCCCCTGGGTAAGTATGAAGGTTAATCTAAGGCACATACAGTTTAATGGACTGCTAACAGGTTAAAGCCAACATACTGTAGATGAGCTCCGAAGTGCCTCTGGTTAAACACCTGAAAACAATTCATGTGTTAAGTCTCCTCAGAGGAGAATTGCCAGTATTCTCATGTTGGTCCATTCAGGGGATGTCAGATTTGTCTCCACTGTATTTTATCTGCAGGAAGACACTTGGGGAGAATGGATATCTTAGCCAGTATTATAAACAGACCCTATTGCTCACACAAAATGCATCCGCCTCCATGTGTAAACTTGTACGAAAACACAGACGTCCCATAGTTCAAAATTGTCTCCAGCTGACCATGTGAGAAACATTATCGATTCCCATCGTTTCATTTCACAAGATGCAAAGCACAGAAGTTTGGACGAGTGGTGCTGTTTTATGAAAAGCACATGTTTTTTCAGTAAATCTCCCCCGTGGAGAAGATGAGATATGAACACATTTCTTACAAAAGGGGAAACGAACCACCTGAGATTGAAATAAAAAAAGCTCACAGAACAAATGTCTCTTTTATGGTTGTTATTAAAGTTTATTATTAAAGTCGTTTCTTTCCGGATCTACCGTCCATATCGACGACCACCGTCTACAGCAGGTTATGCAGCAGCAATGTTAGTGAGAAGGACGGCAAAGAAGCACCATTAATACTGCAACAATGGTGGCTGTCGTTTAATATTTAAATAGAATTGTTGGTAAAAGTGCCCTGAAAATAATCTGTAGATTCCTGCAGGACCTCAGAAACTAAGGATGGGTCGCCATGTGTGTTTAACCGGCCACACCCACACTTGGTTTCTAAGGGCAGGCAGATGTATCAGGCTCATCTGTGGAGGCACACTTTGTATCGGGAATTAACGTCATATATTTGCCCGATTATTTTACATTTAGGTTCAGCTTTGCTTGTAACAAACTAGTTCCTCCACCTAATGTGTTATATTTAAAAGTATTCAATAGGATTTAAATGCAAAACCACTTTTTAATACACATTTTTTCCTCAGCAACGGATAATAAAATAACAGGATGACATAATTCACTGCTTCATCTCCCTGCCAGTGCCTTGGTCTTTACTCACACAGTAGTCCATCGTTCAGCATGTTTACGATTGCTCGCTGTGCGTCTAAGTAAACTTCTGTCTAACCCTTAAAGATGTGCACACACTGAGCCACAGCCTCCTCCACACACACACACACACACACACACACACACACACACACACACACACACACACACACACACACACACACACACACACACACACACACACACACACACACACACACACACACACACACACACACACACACACACACAGAGAAACACCCCCTTACTTTACTCTAGGGATGTGACATGGCCCCTTAACCTCAGGACTCTCCCCCTCACACACCCCCACTTTGATCCCACAGCTTATGCAGAGTCTTAATGAGCTCTGCATATCAGCTCAGGGTCATTTACAATCATCGTCATCATCAACATGCCGAGCACAGATTCATGCGGGCCCTGTCAGAGCATTGAGGGACTTTATAGGTTTATATGTAACATTACAAAGACAGAAAGTCACATGCATCTCAAAGGGCAGGGATGGGAGGGTAACTTTAAAATGTATACAATTACTAGTGACCTGTACAAAATATAATCAGTAACCTAACCTGAGTATGAGTATATAAAGAGAAAGTATTCTGATTACTTTTTTTTACCCTTTGATTATCTCAAGAGTGTTTAATGCAAGACAATGGGAGCTTAGAAAAGAAGAAACAAAGATATCTAGGATCAAAACTGTGTCCTCTAACAAAGTAGTAGCTACTAACCAAAGTTGTAAATAGTAAAGTACCATCCTTGCTTACAAAATGTAGCGGCGTAAAGTGTAAAATAGCATGAAAACAGTAAATCCACCACTGGTAGTCTACAAACTGCACTGCAATAATTTGGTCAGTTTCCTAAATAAAACCCTGGCTTTAAATGTAGCCTCGAAGAAAACGTGTTAGCCAAACCTCAAAGAAAAACAGTTTCCTCGTATCGATTTCCAAATGTTGCTATTTTTGACTTTGTGGCTTGGCTTGTCACGAAAGTCATCAGTCGTACTCTGGCCAAACGTGACGGCCATCAAGTGAGGACGAATGTATAAAAGTGCTTTAACATGTTAAACAGAGCAGCCGTAGTGCAAAGACTCTTGGACCAAACCTTTAGGAAAAGATGTATCGTTTCAGAGACTCAGGGAATTGAGATGAAGAGGGATTTCAATATAACTACATTTACCGAACATGTAGTCAAAAGAGTAAGATGAGGGAACAAAACATATTAATATCATAAAATAGAGTTAAAACCAGCCAATTATCAGTTTTCTTCATGTCTAGAAATAACAAACGAATTAAAACTCAATGCAAATATCATTAAATATGCCAGCTTCGTAGGACCGGAAAGCCGGAGTTTTCCCTGAAGTTACCCGGCTAAGCGAAAATCCTGCTTCGTAGTATAGCCCCCAGGTCTTGGCTGCTGTAAGGGCATCCAGTTTTCTTTGTTTGCTTCCTGATATTCATAATTACATATAATCCCTTATTCCCCAAGCCTGCAACAGAACACAACAAGTGTGTTTCAGAGGGTTAAACGATGGGTGAAGAAGACATACATGTGTTTCCAAAATGTACAGAAGAATATCTCTGGGTTGAGGTAAGTGGTGTGTCATCTCTCCCGTCAGTTATGAAGATTGATCATCCAGATTGATAGGTTAGGGTTCAGAGGCCACACGAGGGAGTCAGCACTGGTGAACATCGAGGAGAAGGCAGCAGGTATCTGGCTATCAGGGGACTTGGATCCAAAAGGAGGGGCACGCTGCTTTAAGACATCTCTGATAAACTACGAGTGGCTTATTTAAACCATAAGTGCCGGCTGACAAGGTGTTGCTTTTTGGGGTTTCCATGATATGTTCTGAAACATGTATTCTTAAAAGGAAGAGGTGAATGAGAGAGAAGTTTCCTTGAGCATCTTCTCTAAATAAATGAAGATACATTTGTGTTGGACGCATTAAGAGAAGGCCCAACTCTTGGAGGATAAAAGCTGTAGTTGGCGTAAAGAAGTGGAATTCTTTGCCGAATGATTTAAAGGTCCCATGTCATGGCCATTTCTACTGATCATTGAGGTCTACTAGAATAGATTATATTGTGCAATTTTTCAAACTCACATTGGTTTCTCAAACAGCATCTCTGTATAGCATGTGTATTCACTCTCTGTCAGAAACGGGGCTTGTTGGAGCTCCTGCCCCCCCCTCCCCCCTCTGAGCCCAGTGGCCGTCTGCGAGACAGCGAGACACAGCAAAACCCAGCCCGAAACCAGCTCGAGCACACACACCCGCAGCCTGGCTGGGAGTTTGTGTGTGTGCTCAGGCTGAGTTCCGCGGTGTCTCGCTGGCTCGCCGACCCCTCACCAGTGAGCCAGCTCACACTGTCCGCTCCTCCTTCTTGCGGGGACCAAAATCTGTTTACACAGTCACGTGTGGGGACTCGCCTCCCTTATGGGGACGAATTGGAGGTCCCCGTGGGGGGGATCATTAATGTTAGGGTGAAGACTTGGTTAGGGTTAGGGTTAGGGTTAGGGTTAGGGTTAGGCATGTGTTGGTTATGGTTAAGGTTATGTCTCCAGGAAGTGCATGTAAGTCAATGTAATGTTCCCTGAAGTGATGTATACATGGTGTGTGTGTGTGTGTGTGTGTGTGTGTGTGTGTGTGTGTGTGTGTGTGTGTGTGTGTGTGTGTGTGTGTGTGTGTGTGTGTGTGTGTGTGTGTGTGTGTGTGTGTGTGTGTGTGTGTGTGTGTGTGTGTGTGTGTGTGTGTGTGTGTGTGTGTGTGTGTGAAACGGCTCCGCGGGCGTCAATATACAGTACACCCAAAGAAACACACCCAATAAGAAAACAAGAGGAAAAGAGAAATGTCCAACGAGGCGTTCTGGGGCAGCAGACAGGTCTTCTCTGTGTTAGAGTTGTACTCGCTACAGGGTGCACTTTGAGGGTTTGTGACTCTGCAGACGGTTTACATGCAGAACAACCTTCATAACACACAAGGGGACGGGTGATCACCGGAAAAGCATGACATGGGACCTTTAAAGGGCTGTAAGAAAATTGTTATGTTTAAAAAATGGGTACCACTGTGACCGGTTGCTTGCTAAATAGTGAGCCCACATTTATCTGGACTGCTAAGCCTTATATTGGCTACTTATTGTAGCTTACTTCGTCTCCTTCATCAGCCAGCATCCTTGGTATCTGTTGCTCACTGAGTTGATTCTCGCTAAGTAGCCAATATAAGGCTTAGTCATCTTGCCAAATAGTGAGCCTGTGTTGACGTATGAAAACTATGTTAGATCTGGTTTATAAATGGTTCCTTTATGAATCCTTTATAAGGGTAGTCTTATCGTAAAGTGGTACCAAAACATGTATAAACAAAGTGTAATTAGACAGTATGAAGTTGAATTTTGATTGTGTTCTGATTTTATGTTTCAGTATTTGTAAGCAACTGTGACTGAAAGAATATTGCTTTTATTTAACTTTTTTATGGTTATTTCATTTTTAGGGTTAGGGTTTAACCAGTATAAGGGAACATGTTTTGTAATTTGTACATGTTTTGTTTTAAAATAACTGCCATGTGTGGAATAAATAAATAAAAGCTCCTATATTGACATTGACCAGAGACTTATCGAAATGATTGCATGCATGCAGTCTGTTTGCGTGCGCGAGGCCTGTGTAAAACATCCGAATGCACAGCAGCTGAACCGAGGCCGAAACGTTCTTCTTGACGCCAACATGTGCCAAAAGTAACACTGTTCAGATTCAAAAAGGATGTGTTTCCGTGAACGCAGCCCCTCCACTGTGGGTTTGTGTTGTGAGAGACAGCAGGGGGGTGTTTACAGGTACATGTGTAATGAGATACACTCAGTTAATAAAGCACTCAGGGTTCACAGTGAGCATCTGAGAGGTGTTGTTCTGCACGAGGGGAAGGTTTATCACGGGGCACACCTGGAACTTTTTAGGATTTATTCTATTTAAATCAAATCAAATCAAGTTTTATTTATATAGCACATTTAGAAACGATGTATGGTCGAGCCAAAGTGCTGTAAATATAATAAAATTAGCCTATAGAGACACTTTACAGCAAATACAACAGCACAGATTTAGGGTTGGTGAGTAACTGATTACATATAACCGGATTACGTGATGAGGATACAAGTGTGAATCTCTGCCTACTGCCTGAATCTGATTTATGGTTTTCACTTTATTTGGTTCATTTGTACTTTTTTAAATTCAGTAGGTGAACCTATATGTTCATACAATTGTGTGTGTGAGCTTAACTGTGTGTATTAAACTAAACCTAATAATAATAGTCAATAGCATCTATACGGCATACCATCCAACCTCCTCAATAAACTCCAACATATCCAGAACTCTGCTGCCCACCTCCTCACCCACCCCCGCTCCCGAGACCACATCTCTCCCGTCCTCCAGAACCTCCACTGGCTCCGCGTCCGTCAAAGAATCCACTTCAAAGTCCGGCTCATTACTCACAAAGCCCTCAACAACCAGCCCCCCCCCTACCTCACAGACCTGCTGCACCACCCCCCCCCCCCTACCTCACAGACCTGCTGCACCACCACACCCCCCCTACCTCACAGACCTGCTGCACCACCCCCCCCCCCCTACCTCACAGACCTGCTGCACCACCCCCCCCCCCCCCTACCTCACAGACCTGCTGCACCACCCCCCCCCCCCCTACCTCACAGACCTGCTGCACCACCACCCCCCCCCCCTACCTCACAGACCTGCTGCACCACCACACCCCCCCCTACCTCACAGACCTGCTGCACCACCACACCCCTTCCCGCTGCCTCCGCTCATCAGAAGCCAACCTCCTATCCATCCCCACCCGCACCAAGCACCGGACCTGGGGGGACAGAGCCTTCTCCGTCGCTGCCCCCTCCCTCTGGAACTCACTCCCACAACCCATCAGAGACTGCACTGACCTCACCACCTTCAAAACACTCACCTCTTCAATCTGGCTTTTAATGTGTGAATGTTTTTGTATTATTTGACTTTAACTTTAACTATATATTTATTTGTTGTTCCTGTCTTTTCTTTTCACTATATCTGTAAAGCGTCTTTGAGCACCTGTAAAAGCGCTAACTAAATACATCTATTATTATTATTATTATAAATGCCGTTAATAACTGTGTAATATATACCTGGCTGCTAAATCCTAAGAACTGTTACAGGATTTTTTTAAATGATGTAACTTTTTATTTTTTATTATATTTTTAATTATATCATAACTTAGTACTTTTTTAATGCATGTCACATATTTAACATATGTAACATTAAGCTGTCTGTGGCTCTTTTTCCTGCTGTAACAAATATCCCCTCCGTGGGACTAATAAAGGTATTCTGATTCTGATTCTGTAAAAGCGCTAACAAAATGTATTTATTATATTATTATTATTTAATATTGAGACAATTCTCTGTATTCTGCATTTTGAATATTTTGTAAGTAATTGCTGTTGACTAATCTTTCTTTTTCTTGTGTACTTTTAGTTTTATTTTTTTTAAGAAAAAATGCTTTTGGTCGTACATGTTGTGTATTAATCTCAATAAAAATTGGGTCGCAAAAAAATATTGAGATAATTCAAAGCAATCCGGTTACATGGTGGGGGAAATGGTTTCCTCTCGGATTACAGAGGGAGCAGACTTGTGTTCTCTGCAGAGAAGCATCGACCGCCGTGTCCCGATCCCTGCTTCTCTCATTAGGTGTTATTGTCATTACCTGTCAGTACAGTACCTCCCCTGGCCAATTTCTCTAAGGACCAACGCTCTTCCTTCCTCTAAAAAGAAAAAAATGGAAGTACTTGGACATTAAATAAATCAACAAATCCTCCATTTCCCCTCATGTTAAAAACATTAGGCGAAGAGAGTGCAGATCAATAACTGGATCTCAGACCTCAGTGGTGGAAATGTTCCTCAAACCTGAAGGGATTTCTTCCTTAGTAGATGGAAATTGAGTCTCTGGCAGGAAACATTCATATTTTCTACATCTTTTCCCACATCACTTTTGTGACGAAAGGACTTAGAAAATAGGAATGCAACTTGTGAAACAGCTCATCTTATATGTCCGAGAAGAATGTCCGCATTGCTCATCTCAAAACCTCTCAACTGCTTTATAGTCAACTAAAACTGGCAAAATGACCAGAAGTGAAAGATATTTTATATTGCAACATCCATCATTTTAATAAACCACAGGGGGGGCAAATGAGAACTGCCATAACAGGAAACAGTGTGCAGCTTTTCTGAACATGTGAAGGAGCGCTGCAGCAGAGCCAGCTAATAAAGCTGTAAGATCACTGAGGTTTGGCCATGAGATGTAATATTTAATGATGACATGTTCCACCTGATGGTTTGATGGCTCAGTCCCATCTCCCAATTCCTTTCCATTAGTCCCTTTAATTCTTCTTTGGCCTTAATCAGAGCCACTAGTTTTTCTAATCTGCAGGATGGAAATGTAGGGGGGGAATATGCGTTATGATTATTTATATTCACTGGCTCTGTTGAACTGCGTTGCTGCAGCCGACTTGCTGTGGCGATGTGTGGATTTACTAAGAGATGATCAACTGTCCAGCACTACACACAAGGTTTTGTCAGGTATGTTAGATTTGGATCTTTATGAAATCAACCACAAGTCAAAGTACCTTATCTCATGTTAAAGGGGACATATTTTGCCTGGGTTCATGTTTGTATTTTGTGTCTCTCCTGTGACATGTCTCCATGCTTTACGGCCGTCCACACGGCGGCGTGCGTTGAAGCTTCAGCGCTTCTGCCCATTCACTTTGAATGGGGTGACGTCACGCTTTGGCGAACTGCATTGTGGGAGCGTCGCTTCGCGTTGCTCGCCTCAAAAGTTAAGCACTGTTCAACTTTTGAAGCTTCGACGGAAGCGTCAGCCAATCAAACTGCGTGCTTGTGTGTGATTGGTTGTTGGTCGAGCTTCAGACACGCACGCCGGCGAGCTTCAACGCGTGTGGACGCTGCGTTATTGTTCAGAAAGCTCTTTATTGTTCTCATACTGCCTGTGCTGCAGCACTTCTTTTCACCCTCTGTCTGAAACCAGAGCCCAGTCTGCTCTGATTGGTTAGCTCTGTTGTGATTGGTCAACCGCCAAGCGATGTCCCACCCCTTAGCCTATCACATACAATGTCTTACAAAGCCTTAACCAACAATAAGAGGATCAAATATAAGACCTAAACTCAAAAAATGATTGATAATTTCCAATACAATTAATCTTGGAACAGTTGTTGGAAATGGAAATGAGGAAATGAGCTGCTATTTCTTGAGGATTTTAGCAGAGGAAAAATAGATCCATCATGTGCTCTTAGAGGAAAACAGAAGATCCTGTGAACTAGAGCAAAGGTCAAAGGTCGTTCATAGACAGCTGAGGAGTTTAAAGGAACCCGTCACAAAGAGGAAAGAGAGCCTCAACAATCAGCTCAGCAGTAAAAGAAAAGATAAGACGAAAGTGTGATTGTTTTCAAGATGTTGCCGTGAATGAAATGGACAGCTAGCTCGAGAAAGGGATATAATCAATCATGGCTTTCAACTCTGGGAGGAAGAATACCATCTGTGTTAAGTCTTCACTCAAGCACTCAATAATGGAGTGAAGATAGAGCTAGTGTTTGAATCACAAGGAGTGGTGACTTTACTGGCATTGTTAAAACACTGCAGACTATATCTGAAGAACCAGGCATCTTGCACATGTTGGTACGATGATGGTTGCATGTTTCTACCACCACGCAGCTTTATATCTAACTTCTTGTGCTTTATCTCCAAGCCTCTGACAATATCTACATCTGGAAAGCTCATCATGTTGCTTCACCAGTCACTTGGATGAAACATGGCCGTTGATTTAACTGACTTGTATTCAGCATGTACGGGACTTCAAAATAAATAAATAAATGAAGGCTGACATGTGTGCCTAGCAATGCTTCTCCAAAAAACACACAAAATAATCACATTAAGTCGATTTTCTGCAACACGTGTCAAAAAGTCAGATTTGTATCCAGTGGTCTGACTGATGAAAGTCAAAATAAGTTTAGATTTATTTAGCTATCCTACTGAATGGTAGGGTAGGTAAGAATGGAGAAACCAGCTCGAGTGCGCTAGAATTTGAAAGTACGCAGCTGAAAAAAATCTGCCCCTTGTTAGGCTCCTCGTAAAGAGACACAAAACTTGAACCCGCTATGCAAGAACACTGGGACGGAGACTTAGGTGAAGTGTCAAAAAGACTGGATTTAATAAGTCCACAAAAACCAGGCAGGGGACAAAGCAAACTCTGAACAGAGTGGGGAGAACGTGGAGCAGCGCTGAGACGGAGGTTGGGCTGGACGTGGCAGGCGGGACGGAATGGAATGTGGAGTTTCACTGTGAGTATACGAAGAACTGGCGACGTCTGATGATCGAACCGGAGTTTTAAGCAGCAGCAGGTGAGTGGTGGTAATCAGTGATGATGAGAAACAGGAGCGGAGGTGAGTTGGCGGAAAACGGACAGTATGTCAACCACGCCCAGCCAGGAAGACGGACAGATAAAAGGAGAAGGAGATACCGCAATTCCTCACACCCCTTCCTTCAGACTTCCTTACAGAGCCCCTCTTCCAACACACACGAACGCGCACATGACCAATGAGGGCACGAGATAAGTTTGTGCCCAGATGGGAGGCTGACAGGCAGGTAGGCCATCCAGCTACTTTAGCCGGCTCAGATGATTGGTCGTGCTTTTTACAGCGCCACGGCTTCCACAGATGACATTTTTTAATGTATTCATTGCTATCGGGATGTTAAGAGCATTCCATGGAATATAACAACAAGTGTTTCTGAAGTGAATTACCTACCCCACCTTTAATGACTATTCTCAGTATCCTTCACTGAAGTGAGGGGATGGATCCTCACCAGTGACCTTTTTACAACCGTTTCTCCATCAAGGAGGTGATGTGTTTATGCTTAGATTGTCTTTCTGCAGGATTATGGAAATGCTCCTTGACAGATTTGTATGAAACTTGGTGGAAGGGTGGAGCATAACATTTCGGAGCCAGTCCAAATCACGGGTGGACACACTTGTGTTTACATTGGGAGAAGGAAGCTCAGAAACTACATTCAGTTGGTCTCAGAATGATCAGACAAATTACTTTCCGACTAGTGGATTTAAGTCAACGCCCTTCAGTAGGAACAGCAGCTCAGAAAGTAGCCGAAAACGTATCTACGGTATTTCCTTTTTGTGTAATACAAATATTACATGTCACTTGTAAGTCGCTTTTATCCAAAGCGACTTACATACTCAATACTGTGGGCAATCCCCACTGTGGGCAGACCCCCTGATCCGAACACCAACGCACAACCCACTGCACCACACGCCTCAAAACTATACTAGAAACGCTCTGCTCGATAGTCCCATCACATCTTGTTTGTAGCGTTCATGTTGTCCAAATCACAGCCTACAGTAAAGCTCATGAACACAAAGTGGTAATCCAATGGCTGCACTCTCTGAATGTCACGCGAGTTCTCCTAATGCTAAAGCTAGATGTGCATTGCTAACAGAACTTCAAGAAGCATCCTTGGCTCTGGGAGTGCTCCAGTGCTACTGTAGGAATCTCACAGTGAGCTTTGGGAACACATGGTCAATCACACAGTCCGTCAACCTGGTAAACAATGGTGCCTTGATGCATTTGGAGGGACGAGGGTGTGCTTGTTTAGTGTGTGAGAACTTCCCAGCCATATGGCAGCCATTAGGCTCTAATGAGCTTCTTCCTCCGTTAGCTACGCTAAGCATGTAGCACTTTGCATTGCCCAGTCTTCTGTCCTCCTGCCAGGCATGATGCTTCCAAGCCTGTCCTGGCATGTGAAAGCTACTTCAACACACTTACCAGCAGACTTGATGAATGAGAACAGAAAGGTGAGATACACCATATTAGAATAACATGACATAGCAGTGTTGGTTGCACGTTAAAAGGCTCAGCGGTAAACAAGGTCAAAGTTGAAATAATTCGAACTTTGAGCACAGCGCTCGGCAACAAATTCAACATGTTTACAACAGGCAGCTTGAGTCACACAAAATGCAGGGTTGCCAACTCTCACGCATCTGGCGTGTGACACACGCTTTCACTCTCAATCTCACGCTCTCACGCTGCCCAAACTATTCTCACGCCAAAACAAGAATACCGAAGACGAGAAACGGTTTTGAAAACTTTTGTCACGTAGTGATCGTCTTCTCAATAGAACATCTTTGATAATGTCTTCTGACCAATCAGAATCAAGATAACGGCGTGGTGTTGCAGGAAGTCCCGACGGAGAATACTTTTGCTGTAGTACATCTCTATATACATCGATACAACATTACGTGTTGATAGAAATCAACACATAATGAAATAAGAGCCCAAATTTTCCCGGAAATTATTGCAATAAACGATAATATTGTCGGCACCGTTGTATGACCATTTTAGACCACTGAAATAATGATAATATATAATAATAATTCAAGTACATTCTTTCAAACTGCTAGTAAATGGCAATTTATCGAGTTCATTTTTATTTATCGTACGATAAGTCAACTAATTGCTTATCGCGACAGGCACATAATAAAACAGTGGAAACAAACATGTGTTTGACTTTCATTAGTGACTGAAACTGTGTGCCCTTTATAGTCTGTGTCCAATATTGTGTATTTGTATATATTGTATATATATCCTATATATATGCTAAGGTCCCGCTACTGACACGATAGCAGTCATTTCGTGCGCATATGTGTAATCAAACCCATGATACCAAAATCTCACTCCAGCCAGGAACCCAAAGTTGGCAACCCTGCAAAATGTCTACTGTTCAAATGCTTTGTTATCGGCAGAATTATAATAAATCCTCTCTCTGTGCGTCCTGGACATCCTATAGCTGACCATGTGATGGATGTACTTCCTTTCACCACACTTCGAAGTTTCGCATCCTGTAAAAAGGAATAGAGAAAACACTAAAAGTGGAACAGCTGTAGATGACATTGCATGTGGGAAAAAAGGAAAGGCTTGTGATTATGTTTCTCCCTGCAGCTTCAGTTGAACACTGAGCCACCTGGCTTTTGCATCTTTCATTAGAAAAAAAGTTTGTTTTGAAAAATCTGTCTACCTATTCAGTATGGCAATTTATCTTCAAAACGCAGACTTTGTAGGTGCTTTAGTGGCTTTTAAATTCTCAGGTGTGCATTACTAACTAAACATTGAAATGTGGGCTGTAGTTGGGGCTTGTTTCTATTATTGGAATACCAGCATTTCACTTTTCCAGCTGACCATTTCCATAATTCATTGACTTGTGTCTGCTCATGTTCAGTGGTAGGTGTCCAACGAAAATGTTTAAGGTGAAAAGTACTGATGATTCAATGACTGAGTTCACATTACACCAGTCCAGCCAACCTTAGAGAGATGTGTTCATCTAGTTTAGTTTAGTTTAGTTTATTTATTTTTTTCGAGCGTGTAAAACCAAAGAAAATACAAATGAAACAAACGATGATACAGACATGATACAGTACTATACAAATTAATGCAATAACTAAACGAAATATTTAAATAATAATTGAATAATCTGTAGTATCATTGTCTGATAACAATAAACAACAAAGCCCATGCAGTCAACATGTCGATGTGTCCTTGGGCAAGATACTTACCCCTGAGTTGCTCCCGATGGCCAACGGTGTGTGAATGTTAGGTCCTAGAGCAAGTAAGATACACCGCTCTGTATGAATGGGTGGATGACATAGTCTGTAAAGCGCTTTGAGAGGTCTTAAAAAGACTGGATAAAGCGCTATATAAGTACAGTCCATTTACATTGTTAATATAGTTTGCACTGATGCTTTTCAGTAACCTCTAATAAACTGTACGGAGAGCTTCTAAAAGCAAAGACCAACCTGTCAGAGGTAATCATGAGGTCTAGACTGCAGTTCTTCACGAAAATGAAGACCATCAAGACATCAGCCGCCATGCAGCAGCCATACTAAAAGAGGCCCTATTATGCTTTTTGGGGGGGTTCCCCTTTCCTGTAGTGTTAAAGCATGGAAACACGTCACAGTAGAGGCACTAAATACAAATGTGAACCTGCACATTGGCATCATATGTCCTCTTATAATCATTTCGGTTAAAGAATCATTTGAAACGAGACCAAAACTAACAAAAACACCACCATCATTACAGCCAGATGGTTCCTTTTGACACCATCCGACTTTAATCTGTTAAATCACAAGGACCCAGTGATCTGAATTGAACATCCAATAAAGCGGGGTTCATAAATGTTATTTCAAATGAGAATATGTCCTCACCTCATTTGCTGACAAAGATTTAGCATTTTACTGTAAGAGTCCTATAAATGTAGCCTTTTGTGTTACAGAAGGAGAAATACTGAGGACCGGGAGCTCTACAGTGAAACGAGCTGCATGGGAAAAGTCAGAGCGGACAAACTCTACGCATGGTATGTTAGTTATCATTCCAGATCTGCGAAAGACATCACTGTTCCCTGAAGTTGTGTGAACAACCGCAGAAGTAAGGAAGACATCGTCCTGTTTTTCAGATCATAAATCAGGTTTAACACCGTGATTATCCCCAACATGGATCTATGTCTAAATGTATTTATTGTGTGTGTTATAACCACATCTCAGAATTTGACTTGACGGCATCTTTGAGCTTGATTACTTCCAGAAATCAGAAGGAAAATATGGTTTCTTCCCGTTTTGAGTTCTTTTCCAGGCTCTCTAAGATTCAGTGCACGAGCGGCATACCAGTCAAATGAGTACAAGGCAGATCTGTTCCTCGGCCCAATAGAGGCAGATGCAGGGATGTATGATATTACTGAAGACATGGGAAAGCCGTGGAGGAGAGAGGATCAAAAAAAGGAAGATGTCTCCAGATAATTTATCCGATTTTCCCAAGAAGCAAATATACTGAACAAAAATATAAACGCAACACTTTTGTTTTTGCTCCCATTTTTCATGAGATGAACTCAAAGATCTAAAACATTTTCTATTTACACAAAATAACCATTTATCTCGAATATTGTTCACAAATCTGAAAAAATCTGTGATAGTGAGCACTTCTCCTTTGCCGAGATAATCCATCCCACCTCACAGGCGTGGCATATCAAGATGCTGATTAGACAGCATGATTATTGCACAGGTGTGCCTTAGGCTGGCCACAATAAAAGGCCACTCTGAAACGTGCATTTTTGCTTTATTGGGGGGTCTGGGTGGGTCCGTAAACCAGGCAGTATCTGGTGTGAGGGGTAGGGGTAGGGGTAGGGTAATGTTGTGAATCGAGTGGCCTGTGTTCGTCGTCCATTACATACGCCTGCCCATACCATAACCCCACCACCACCATGGGCCACTCGATTCACAACATTACCCTAACCCTAACTCTACCCCTACCCCTACCCCTCACACCAGATACTGACTGGTTTTCGGACCCCCCCAGACCCCCCCAATAAAGCAAAACTGAACATTTCAGAGTGGCCTTTTATTGTGGCCAGCCTAAGGCACACCTGTGCAATAATCATGCTGTCTAATCAGCATCTTGATATGCCACACCTGTGAGGTGGGATGGATTATCTCGGCAAAGGAGAAGTGCTCACTATCACAGATTCTTTCAGATTTGTGAACAATATTTGAGAGAAATGGTTACTTTGTGTATATAGAAAATGTTTTAGATCTTTAAGTTGATCTCATGAAAAATGGGAGCAAAAACAAAAGTGTTGCGTTTATATTTTTGTTCAGTGTATATTTAAACCACATTCAAAAGCACATGTCTTAAATTATCCAAAGAATGGAGCAAAAGATAATCCAGGAAACCAACATTTGCTCGACACAATAGCCTTGAAATGGAAAATGCTATTCATCACGTCTGAACAGTTTCTGCAGGAGCAAGATGTAAGACTTTTTAAACCTCTTTTAAAGCCACTTGTCGAGAAAAGTCCAACTATTTTCATGCGCTACGTTTTGATGACCTAGATCTGTTAAATTATGTTTTTTTAATTGTTGTGCAACATCTGCGAGAAAAGAAATCCTGAAAATCATAATTTCCCTTGTTTTAAGAAGATAGACTTGAGATATTTATAATAATAAGGCCATAGTTTCAGATTAATGTACTCAATGCCTTTCAAGATGTGTTAGGATCCAGGGGGGGTTCTGGTTTTGACATTCCAGAGCTGTACTCAATGTATAGCATGTTGTTTTCTTCTCAGAGGAACAGGAATAGGAACGCAGACATAACACAAGGGAACATGAGGAGGAATGCCCTGAGGTGTTAAAGCTCTGAGTCAGCATGTTTTCCCTCAATTTCCTCCTGCTCCCTAACTTCACTTACAGCCTGTACGAGGAGACACAAGGCCACCCTGAGTCCTCACCACAGTCTATATAAAAACTATAAACTGAGATACAGTCAGTGATGACTGCGGCTGTATTAAAGAGCACATATTATGCTCATTTCAGGTTTAAATTTACGATACGATAATACTTCAATGGTCAGATCAAGTCTGACATTTGACTTGCATCACAGCAGCTCCATGTGTAACATCATCATAGACAAATATCAAGACACTATACATGAAAAACAAACATTTAACCCTTAGATGCATAAGTGGGTCTTTTGACCCGGTGAGGTGGTTTTCTTGAAGTATCTTTGTAATTAAAAAATGTTATCATTTCATATTCCAGCTATTCCTCAAAAAACATGTTTTGGATATCATGCCATTCAAATTTTTAATTTACATTTTAAGACATTTTTGTTTTTGTATGACAAGCTTCCATAAGTGGGTCAAAAATGACCCGCATGCATTTCCTATGGGATCCTACGGGAACCTTTGACTCTTATCACCTGTTGCTGTCAGGAATACATTCACTGCAGACCACACAGACTACATCACACGTGACACCTCTCAGGAAGACTATTTTACACAGCAAGATATGATACCTGTCAGTATAATAATATATTATATTTGTATAGGGCTTTTCAATGACTCAAAATCGCTTTACAATATAAGGGAAGGTTAGGGTGGGGGGTATAGGACTATCAAACATGATCAACCGGCATGGATTGATGGGGGGGGTGGGCTATGAGTAGACAAGAGGAGAAGAGATGAGTTTTGAAAAGGGACTGGAATACTGTGAGGGTCTCAGAATAGCGGAGATCTTTGCCACAATATGTTCAAAACGGTTTTTTTCTAAATGTAAAAAATGTGTTTAAAATTATAAATAGTGAAAAATTTAATATTTCTAGTGTGAACCAAAATATCATAATAAATATTATACAAGTGATTTTTCTTAACCAGAATGACATGGCATAAAAACACATATTATTCTAATACGGGTCCTTTTTGGAAGACTTATGGAAGACTCTAAGTGCATCTAAGGCAGTGGTTCCCAACCTGGGGGGGCGCCAAAGATCGCAGGGGGGGCGCCAGGCCTCAGATGATTTGAGGCCAAATATCATATTTAGACTTTTTTTTTACATATAATTGTAACGCAATACATGATTGTCACTAAAAGCCTTGTATCTACATTACAATAAAATATAAAAAATAATTCATTAATTAGTTTTAATAAAAATTCAAGTTAGTATTAAAGGCATAAAAAGACAGAAATCTATAATTCTTTCTTTAATAGAAATGTTTCTTCTGCGCGTAAAGTGCCCAAACCGGGCTTTTCTGGATAAGCGCATGTTTAAAACATAGTCATTGTCCATGCCGGTTTCAGTTGGATTATTTGTCAGTTGCTCCGATCAGATCGGTCTCCTCCATTTTGTAGATTATTTACTACTTTTGAATCCACATAAACACATCGGCAAAATCCGGCTTACTTTGAGCGTGTGTTTTAAACAGTTTAATCCCTTTGTGAATTGTTTCCACTTCCGCGTCGTCCTTTAATTTCTTCATGCAGCGGGAATCCAAATGAATTAATCCTGAGTCCAATAACCTTCAAAGTCACTCCAACAGTGCTCCTTGATTACGCTTTCATCCTCCTTTAACAAAACACATCATTCATCCAGTTTGTGACAGTAGTTGTAGCATTTTGAGACTTTTAAACGTTAACTACCGCTGTTGCACCCCCCCCCCCCCCCTTTATGTGTGTGTGTGTGGGGGGGGGCGGGGCAACTTCCAACAGGAGTCATTTGGGGGGGCTCTTGGGAAAAAAGGTTGGGACCCCCTGATCTAGGGGTTAATATAGCAGCACAATCACTGAGAGAAAACATGCTCAAAGAGCCTTTAGCGTGCATTGATCTGGAATGCAGCTCTGTATTTACTGTGAGGATTGACTGATGCACAAAGGATGCTTCAGTCTGACTTTATTCGTATTTGTATTTAGTGCCTCTGCTGTGACATGTTTACATGCTTTAATGTTCAAAAGGGTCTTCATTTTTCTCATACTGTGAGATGAATAAAGCCACACAAATCTGCCCAATCTACTACAACTGTATCACATTGCCACACAGACACAACCTATGTCACTTTAAGGACAAAGACAGTTGTGTTGAATTGAATCTCAAAGTAAGCTAAGTCTGTGTGGGAGACAGCCCAAGGTCATGAGGATTAAACACTCAAGTTCATATGAAGAAAGACGCTTCCCATGTGGGGAATTGTGATTTACATCGCAACTGTAAAGCTTTCTGCAGAGTTCCCCTAGGGTGAACGCTTGGTAATAACACTGTCCACAGCACTTTTATCTGTAAATATAATTACTTTACCAATACATTTTGTGGTGGGGATGTTGACTGATTGATTTTGTTCATGGGTAAACACTAATGGGAACACAGTATGGGCTCTGGCAGTGTTTAAAGACTGGTTAATGGAGAATAAAATGTGAACAGACTTGGACCGTTACAGAAAACCACGCCTTAATTTTAAGTTACGTTGCTGTCGCCGCATTTCAAGCTGTAGGTACGCAGTGGAACGATCATTTTTAAATCAATCAAATAAAATCAATTGAAATCAATATTGTGAATGAAGTTATTTATTGTTGGTCGAAGTGGATAATTAACCGTATAATAAACCTCATTGTGACCGGCTCGCTGCACATTATCCCTTAAATAGTGTACATATAATGCTGCTTTTGTGTTTCTGCATATATCGGCCAAAGTCAAAAGATTGTTAGGATTATGAAGTAACTTCTAGTGTCTTATACTTTGTGATCACAACATGAAGCACCCCATTCCCCCCCCCCCATAATTTCTTCTCAATACAAAGCTAAAACCTTTCAGAACAACAGGATCCAGCATCGGGAATAATCACTCTACTGTAAAGTGCTCTGAAAACAGCCAGGCTTCTTTAGTGAGGACCAGATGCTTTCTGTCCTCACACTGTAACGGGTTCTCTTAACTTCATGCAGACCCATGCACCAATTTAACCAAAGCAATGCCGAGTCCAAGGCTTAATAGAGCGAGACAGAGTGGCATTCACAAGCAGGAGTAACTGCAACGATTACAGAGCAGACTCCGGTGTCTCAGCACATGCTTGGGCTGTGTCCAGGCTGTTTATTACCTCACAGTGTCAACACCACAGCCTTGGTGTCAACGGCTGACACACATTTCTAAAGACGGTGCCTTCTGTCTCGTATCAGAGATTGGAAGCAGGTGGCCGGCGGCCCCCACAACACACAGTGGGCTCCACCACCACAACTTGGCAGCGATACCAAAGAGAGCAGCGTTCAAGAGGCCGATCCACGATGGGTGTTGAAAAGAAGGGAGCAAAGCACGGATTCTGGCTTCAACTATTACCAGAGCCAGACTGCTCTTTAACATCAGCTCTCAGGGTAAATTCTCCCTCTACTGAAGTCATGGAGTGAGTGGTGTTTAAAAGGCACAAGGCTTTTCAACACAGTTATAGTGAGTGATCATGATGATTGTTCTACTTGTAACTTTTGCTGTTAAGGCCAAGCATTCATATTTGTTTAAAAAAGAAATACATTATTCCACGTAACTGAATTGTTGGCCACTAGGGGGCATTCGAAACAAAATTATAAACAAAACAATGAAGTTATACACTTTTACTTGAATTAGCAAACTAGTTATTTACACTTCCAGCGGTTACAAAGCAAATTAAATATTCATTTGGATTCTTGTTTCCGTCCACCCGGCAAAGGTTATACCATTAGTATGTGTTTGGCCATTAACTGTCTCATTAGCCAACACAGTCTCACGGCATTTCGTGTTATAGTCACGAATTAATCTATTGATTCGTGTTCACCAACACGATTTTCGCATTTTTTTCGTGTCACAGAACGGTTTTTAAAAGTAATGTAAATAATATTAACTTTGAAGGAAAAAGAGATTAAAAAAAATACAGATTTCAGTATTCTGACACAGAACGATTTTAGGAGCAATGTATTTCTATTGGTAGTATGTTTCGTGCCTGCACCAAATAATAACAAATTAGAAGGACAGATTTCAGTATTCAGTATTCTGAGGCTCTGAGCCATTTATTTTCCTCGCGGACGGCAAAAAAACTCTGACATTATACAATTTAAAATAAAAGGGTTAGGGTCAGATATTGAGTCAGAGTTAGGGTTGTTTTTATGAACCACACAGCTTCCGGTCTTCCAAGACCCGACCGGACAAAAAGACGTGGTGCAGGCACGAAACATACTAATAGAAATACGTTGCTTTTTAAAATCGTTCTGTGTGACACGAAAAAAATCGTGTTGGTGAACACGAATCAATAGATTAAATTAATTTTGTGACTATAACACAAAATGCCGTGAGACTGGGTTGCATCAGCAGCTGTTTGCTAGCTAGTTTTCTTCTTTGAATCCAAAGCAGGTTTTTAGAGTTTTCGTTTTTTTCTTTTCGAGGAAAGAAATTGGGTTAAATGGTAAATGGAAAATGTACTGTATAACATAGCACTTTATCCCTCGACAAAATGTTATGTCATAGAAGAAATGTCAAAATCTCTTGAGCTTGTGTTAACCACAGCCTGTATTTCATGCTCCAGACACCACAAACGCGTTCAAAAAAACCTTCACTTTGAGAAGAAGGAACCATAAGTGGGAAATGCTAAATCATTTCAAGGTTTTAGGACTCATTTCTGTACCACTGTACTAAACACACATCAATACACAAGCACACATTTTACCGAACTATTAGCTCCATAAAACCCCCTTAAATGTTTGCATCAAAATGCAGTCCGATAAAATCATTATTTTGAATAAATAGACACGCACATGCAGTATCTCAGGCTTCAGTAAAATGCTAATAAACAAACCGAAGGACAGGTTGATTGGCAGAGAGACTATCAGCCAGGCTTGCCAGGAAAAACAGACAGAAAGACAGACCGTAATGCAAAATACTTAAATGCAACAACAGGCTGGGCGCTCATGATAAGAACACATGGGAAAGCATCGCAGGGAACACAATACATCTTGATAGACATCTTCATGAGCAAACTTCCAATCCAGTTGCCTATAAATTATTACTCTAACATAAATCTACAGAGGTCAGAATTCCTGCCTCTCTTCTGAATCTGCGTGTTCTCCATCGTACATGATTCACAGACGGGACTGTAATAAGTCTGTCACTGAGGAATGTTAGCGCTCACAAAGCAAATCTAATAATACAGAGGACTCCCTGGTGGATTGGTGGCGGTTCAGAGTGAACACACATATTTCCAGGTTGAGCTACGGTTGCAGTCTCTGTTGGTAATTATGTTATACTGGAATGTACAATGCATGGCTAATATCCACACACACACACACACACACACACACACACACACACACACACACACACACACACACACACACACACACACACACACACACACACACACACACACACACACACACACACACACACACACACACACACACACACACACACACACACACACAGGTTTCATGATTCTGCTGCTAGTTCTGTCCATCAACTTTTTGGGAATGGCCCATTTTTAGATTTACTGTTTTTCAGTGATGCGATACAGTAAATGTTCCTTCCACTTTAAGTATAGCTTAGCATTATCCAAAGTAATAAACCCTTTAAACCTTTTAAAAAATAACATATTATTATGAGTCCTGTGACACATTCTTCTGCTTTCCTGCAGTGTGTTATATGGGTTCTGTGCATGTAAATGGTCTGCAAAGGCTCAAATCTGAAATGACCTCAGAGGTCGTTCCTCTCCCACCCTGCCTGCCTCCATTGGACTACTTTTATTTATTTCCATAACATAGTGACATCACTTCGTAAAACCCATGCTTCTATTGGCTAGCACTCCAACACATTGTATGTGATATGCTCATCGTCGGGACATCGCAGAGCCGGCCAGCCAACCAATCAGAGCAGATTGGGCTCTGGTTCGAGACAGAGGGTGAAAAGCTAAGCCAAAATCTCTGTGTATTGCTGTAATTGTTTTAGCAGTTAATGAGTCAATCTTACACAATATTGTACAACTGAGGTATCGTTGTGCCACTCGGTAGTAAAAGCATATGTTGCCTTTATACAGTAAAACACCGAAACTCAGACAATAGTTTATATAACTGTAGTCACTGTCACTTTTTTAATCTGAACTACACTAATAAGAATTTAATTGCGATTATTTTCTCTCTAAAATACCTTGAACCCCGGATTAGAACAAAGCCGACAGCACAGGAGTATTGGTTCACGTCCCTGCACTGCGCAGAGGTTCAGTGAGTACACGCTGCTGAACACGGGAGCTTGGCTGACTGCCTCCTTGCGTAATGATTTTGGCAGAAGAGTGACGATAAATCAGCCGTGCGGGATGACAGAAGGAAAACCGCTTTACAGGAGGAGACGAGTGAGATGAGTTGAGAGCACAGGATGTACAAGAAACCTAGAGGAATTCTGATTGGATCAAATGTCTATCGGTTTTCTACCGATGTGTGAAAACCAAAGAGGCCATGTCAAAACAAACGCACGGGAGAACTGCCTCCAACAAACAACGACACATTCCTGTGAAATGTCTTAGCAGGAGGGTGTGTGTGTGTGTGTGTGTGTGTGTGTGTGTGTGTGTGTGTGTGTGTGTGTGTGTGTGTGTGTGTGTGTGTGTGTGTGTGTGTGTGTGTGTGTGTGTGTGTGTGTGTGTGTGTGTGTGTGTGTGTGTGTGTGTGTGTGTGTGTGTGTGTGTGTGTGTGTGTGTGTGTGTGTGTGTGGAAACAAATATGCTCTGGTCACCATTTTGTCTCAGCGGGACTCTTCCAAAACACAACCAACCTCCTGTTTGCCGGCTGGCGCAGACTGCAGGGGATCGGACGGTCGAAAGAACAGACGCTAACTAGACAAGAGGGACCAGCAGCTTTTGTACTGGTCACACATTCAACATGTGTCTTAGGTCCACTTCCTGTCTACGTGACAGAAGGGGCAAAATAATATTGCAATTTACAGCATCCTTGCGATTAACGCTCAGCTTTCTTTAGACGTTCAAGGCAAAAGTTCCCCTCGTGTCCTTTACCGGATTTCGTAAGTTTGACCCTATTCAGTCTGTGATGTGACTGTGCCCTCAGCCTGAGGTCATTGCGGTATCACAGTACACCCTGTTTTATAGTCCTCTATTTAGGATTCTCAGCACTTAAATGTAATGTATATGTGTATTGTGTTGGCCATGAGAGTTATGCAAAAGGGTCAAAAGTGTATATGTACGTGTGCACAAGTCATGTGTTAATAATATATGTTAATGTTTTTGATCACGTACTATGTAGTATGTATGATTTGTAATTGTTATCTTCTGTGGATCTGCAGTATGGAGACGAGAACAAATTTCCTTTCAGGCACATGAAGTTTATCGCATCATAACACCATTTTTTTCTTCTTATTATGTCGTTTTTGTTCTCAAGTTAGCTTTCAGGTATTTGAATAGAATTATGTTGGTTAGAATCTCTGATTATACATATTTAAAGATGAGCGGCCTCTAGCATTTTTTCAATATATGCTTATTTGCCCTCGATAGAGCTCAAAGCATTGATACACATGATACAGCAAAGCTAGCAGCCAATGAGCACAGAGACTGGACATTATCCAAAAGAAATAAAATCCACCCTTTAAACATACTGATTAATGCGTTATATCTCTTGTTTATGTCCTTGAACAGTAAACCAGCGGAGACTCCAGGAAGTTGCGTCTTGCTCCCAGGCAAGAAACAGTCTAGCTCCTCGTAAAACAGCTAATTGTCATCGAGCTGTGTTAATTGGTTAGCTTTAGAGGTGCTGCTAAGTGGGTTTTGCTACTGTTGGCTGGCTGTTCCCCCAGTCGTTATGCTAAGATAAGCTAACCTGCTGCTTGCTGTGGATTCATATTTATTTTATAGACATGAGAATGGTATCGATACTCATCTTACTTCCCTATTCTGAATATGTTTTTTGCATTTAAATGTGTGGGATTTGTCTTTTTTGTAACCATACAGTTTGAAGCCAGAACTGCATCCCCTCGTTAGCATAGCCTTTTATAGAGTGCAGGCTCAGCTGGGATAGCCACAGCACTCCAGACTCCAGCCGCCTTCAAAGGGAAACATTCCTCTTACCCAGAGAGCACTTCTTCTACCTTTAACTACCCAGAGACCCCCCATAGAGCAGACTTGTCCAATTACAGCTGCACTACAGGCTCATTCTGCCTCTTCAAACTGAAAGCATAAGGTCTGAACGTGGCCTATCAAAGTTGTAACAACATGTTGTCCCATGAGGGACTAAGTCAGTTCACTGTGTATGAATACCTGCAAGTGGACTATGCAGGTTTAAAAACATGAATGAACTCACCATACTGGCATCGCGTCCCTTTGAAGCCCATGGGACACTGACAGATCTTGTCTCCAGTCTCTGTGCACTGGCCTCTATTGAAACATGTATCTGCACTACACACCCCTGCAGAAACCACAAGTCACATGTTACAGGGCTGCAGGTGTATACGTGATGTGACATCAAGATGGCCTCTGGCTGCAGTGTCCTGAGCTCCTCTCAGATGGTGCATTTTAACCTTTTTTTGTTTATGTCCTAAGTTTAGTATGTGTTGTAAATTGTGTGTCGTTGTTGTTGTTGTTGTTGTTGTTGTATTGTGCATATAACAGTAAAACCTTTGAATCTTTGAAATGTAACCTTGTTTGGGTGTACTTTATAGAAATATTGAAGAATTGTTCCAGGTGAATTGTTGTACTAAATATGAAATATACATACTCTATACACACACAAACACATATATATATATACTATATAAAGGTGTGTTGGCATCTTATGTGATGCATATAGCATGTGTATAATGCTTTCACTCACTATGCAGACAGCCCATCTCTTCACCCTCCTGTCTCCAGCCAGGGCAGCACTTATAGACTGTGTGTGTGTCCATGTTGTACACCTGCCTGTACACTGTGTAGTATGCTGTCCTGAGGAGGAGACATGTATGTTAAAGTCACAATATTACATTATAGGTCCATATATATATGGCCTGAAAATAACGTGAATATTACAACTCACTTAAACATGGTACAGCTCAAACAGATCTCAATCAATTGTAATGTAAACACATTTCAACATATAGGACCATAAGTAGTGTTTTAATAATTAGACCAGTTGGACATATTCCGAGCTGCACTGGTTTCCATTCAGATAAAGCTTTAAAATAAGGATCTCCAATCGCACCGTGCACAACAAGGGGGAGAAGCTCTCTTATCCAGCCCTTTATTCCAGCTGAGATTATGAATGGCAAATGACCAGAGAAACTCCAGGTGATATGCAGCCGGTTGATGTGTGAAACAGTCCTTCACGACTTGGCTTCCTGCAGCTGTGCTTATGAATGAGATGTCTTTCCTATGGAATTCAACTGGAACAACATTGGGAAGCTATTTCTGCTCTTACCTTCTCTCATAGCCCATGCACCATCTGTGGCTGCTGCAGCCCTGCTTCCACACTTTCACCATGCGGGTGAAAGCCTGGACACAAGGCTGACGGGCCCCCAACATAGACATCTGCTGGTCAGCACACACATTCGGCCTGAGCATGGAAGAACACACACAAAAGCATGAGAGAGAAACAGGTGCAGTTAAAACAGTTTTAAGATTTGCAATTGAAGAAAAATATCATATAGTGTTATGACTTTTAAGAGGAAGCATGTAATTACATTTCATTTTGCTGACGCTTTTTATTTGTTAAGGTACAAGGGAAACAGGTGTGTTTTTTCAGTTTGCAACGGAAGATATGTAGACTTTCTGCTGTCCTGTCTGTTTTTCATTGTTGTACTTGAGGTACTTGTATTTTGAGGTGGGCTATATCCCTTCCCTTCTGATGGTGGTCTCAGCCAGCTGATTATGTATTCCAACATACATGAAGTAACACATGTTTTACACATGTTTAGGTGCATGCACATCATACTATGACAGACACATTGTTTGTAAAACAATTATACAGTTTCCTGTTTGGTGCCATGGGCTTGATTAAACTCACAAACATCCAATTAACCTCCAGAGGAAATGAAAACATTTGTCTACAAAATTGTCTGCACGAATGAGTCGGTTATATAAAGTTAGACCGCACAGGGGTAATGTAATGTACAACACTTGTGTGTACAGCAGCCTGTGTGTTGTTGTCATGTCTGCAGGTAAACTATCCAGAGGTGTCCTCCTGCACAACACATCTGGCTTCAATACAGAGCAGCCTGAAGTTAACTAGAGGAAGTATTCCGCTTCTCCTGTAATGAAAACGATTCCTCCAATCATCATGTCCTGCGCAGCCCATTTAAATGTTAGAGGACTTTGCAACAAAACTAAATCACATTCCAGTGTAAGCTATTATGCAGACGCACGTTACTGCATTGTTAAAACACACATGCATCCTTATGGGACCTGAAAGAGCGACGCCTAGTGGGAAATAAAGAGATTACACTATAAGGTAAAATAATTACTGACTAGACTTACATTTGTAGCCGTTTTTGAACTAATAAAACACGTAGACATATAAATGGTGCGTGTAAAAATAGGATATAACGTGTGCATCTGTCTTACTCTAAATCATGAAACGTAAACAAATGTTTAGTCATCGGATTATTCAATTAGACCAAGTGCAAATTAAAACGTTATCTATATTAAAAAAGCGTCACTTACATGGCAGGCTGCAGCTCCGAAGATGATGCAATGAAGTGCAAAGTGCAAAATAATATCACACAGAAAATGTCTGAGAACATAATGTCAGCCGGTTACAGACGCGGAGAGAAAAAGTGAAGTTGACGCAGCCTCTGTGTTCATCAAATGTAGAGCATCCTGATATTTCTGGAAGTCCGCATTAAGTCATGACTCAAAAGTTGATGTTTGTGTCATATCGATATTTCCCAGAGATCCAGACGTGATCTCCCGTTCACTGGTTACGCAGAGGGACGACTGGTCTGTCAATCGCAGTCTTTGAATGGCTCCTTGAACGCACCACCCACAGTCACTGAGGGGCCACCTCCAAAACCCCACCGACATTGATCTGGGAATTCTTTAGGCACATAGTTTTGTATTAGACTATCTGTTTAATAAACACTCGATGTGGCAGTAAGTAAAGACATGTATGCAAGAAGTGTTCTAAATATCGTATTCAGAAATACTGTGGCTGAAAGTGGGAGTGGATTAAGTAAAAGTCCTTGCAAGGGGTTTACTTTACTATATTGAACCAAGGTTTAAATAACAAGCAAGTTGATTTTTTTGGATCAATAATATCAGAACTGATGGCTGATGTGGGAAGTATGTGATGCTGTTGAGTTTTTAAAGGTGCAAAATAAAGAGATGACCATCAGCTGACGAACCCACAATGCATGGTTGTCAGATAATTGATCAAAACAGCCTTCAAGACGGTGAGAAGGGCATACAATTAAATGAAAACCTTTCACTTCAATGCAGTCTAATGGGCACTATACTACAGTTTGTACTAAACTGATAAATAAACAAATCCTAGTTCAGAGAAGGATATTATTTGAGTGCAATTATATTTCATTTGTTATATGTAGGAAATCAAATATGATGCATTGTGAATGATGTAGGCAACATTCTACATCAAATACTTAATTCATAATATCTATACATTATACAAAAACTGATGCATGATTACAAATTCAAATATAGAAATGAAGTAACTAAACTTTATTTATACGGTTTGTTTCCCAGATAGTATTACTAGATGCTCTTCAAAGCAAATGTAGAAAAATAAAAACATCAACACGATGACACACAATAGGCTATATTAAAAGTACTGTAAAATGTATGAATTATGTTAGGTCTAAATCAAGCAATATGTAGTTGCCCATTGAAACAAAAACAAAAAATAGACTTCAAACTATCTTACCTTTAATCAAAAAAAGTTCAAACACACATTTCATTAACAAAAATCTCGAGCTCCACCAGGCTGAGGAACAGCTTCCTCCACCAGGCGGTCAGGATGCTAAACTCTCTCCCCTCCCTCCCTCCCTCTCTCCTCCTCTCTGACATCTCTCCCCTGACCTCTCCACCCTGCCTCCCACCTTTCCCCTCAGCCCCAAATGGTCCTGGACTTTAACCCCCCCCCCCCCACACACACACACACACACACACACACACACACACACACACACACACACACACACACACACACACACACACACACACACACACACACACACACACACACACACACACACACACACACACACACACAACCTTCCCTCATCCAGCACCAGTCACTTTTCTACCACAGTTATATGTCTTACTTTAAAGTTAGTGAGTTACAAATGACATTTTTGGATAACCTTATATTACATTTACCATACATAATCAATACGTTTTCAAAACATCTCAAATTGACCATGCAAGGCAAGGCAATTTTATTTATATAGCACTTTTCAGCACGTGGCGATTCAAAGTGTTTTACAGATTAAAAGCAAAAGACATTTAAGAACACCAGGTAAAACTTTTTTTTTTGTATTTACTTTAATATTTTTGACTTCAGTTTAGCGACGTCACTTCCTCCTGAGCTCCTGGTACTTCCTGCTTGAAGGACGGACGGCGGAAGAAGAGAGGAGGCTCCTCTCGTGTCAACATAAGGGAGATGCCTGACAGCTACATCATCTGTAACACTCTTAACCGTACCACTCTGGGTTTACTTTGAAGTTATTTTATTTCCTCTAAGATCTGATAAATATATTTGGAAAGCAAGCTAACCATAGCAACCAACCGAACGGTAAGATACTGAAACTACCGCGCTAGCTTGAAATGGCGCTAATGTGTTTTCTGTTAGCTGTCAAACTAAAACTATTGTAAGCTTTGATATGTTGTTAACGTAGGTATCATAACAGTTAACTAAACATCAGAGGGAGACAAAGTCGTCTGCTAAATAATGCGAATGTGGTAACGTTAGCATGAAAAGGTCATCAAATAACTATGGTGTTAGCCTCACTAGTATTAGCCAATTATATGCTTCCTTTTGATATTAGCATTGTGTTAGCATTTCATTGATATATTCTGTAAAGGGACCTGTAGCAGCTCTTATCTCATACAGTCAAGGTTACTGCCAAATTGTGGCTTCCATCTTTCCCTGTATGCAAAGTTATTATCATGAGAGTGTCAGGAGAAATGCTCCAGCCCTAACTCCTGCCTACAGCTCATCAGTGGCTCCAATGTTTTCTGAGTAGATCCTTAACCCTCCTGTCATGGTCGGGTCAAATCTGACCCATTCTCTACTTTTATCAATCATAAATAATGTGTCTTACATTTGATTTCTACAAGGCCTTTATGATATCCTTCACACTAGACATTTCATTGTAGTCAACTTTGTTACCCCCATGGTGTTCCAAGCCAAAAAGGACCCCAATAGGAAATTAATGGGTGACCGTAGATTCTGTAAATCCATCAGATAGTACACAACCAAATCGACAACTATGTTCATTTGCAATATTCAGTATTCTTTGTATATCCACTGTAGTTAGATCTGTAAACCAGTAGTCTGAGACATTGTTCACAGCTTAAAAAGGCGGGTTAAGGAGATTTGGGATTAGTGTGCATTCGCTTTTGTTTAATGAAATGTACCAGCAGCATGACAGGTTAAACAGGACTGAAAATGAACCATAAGAACTTAGATCTCTCATGTTGGCATCTTCCCTCTGTGTCCTTTTTTTTTGTGGCTAACCAAAACGCACCGTGTTCCTGAACAACCTATTCCTCACAGCAAAAATGAACGGAGCAGCGTTCCCTTCCCCCACGGCAGAAATTGCGGAGATGAACCGTATCCAGTATGAGATGGAGTACACCGAAGGGATCAGCCAGAGGATGCGGATCCCTGAGATGCTCAAAATGGGTCACCACGGCCACGAGGATCCTAATTTTGGATCTCAGGAGGTCCCACACAGTGTCACAATGCAAGTCCCAGAGAGAATTGTGATTTCAGGTCAGTAAGCTTTCTGACAATGTAGGCTGTGTTGTCTGTGCTGCTCAAAGACTTTTATTACACACAAACTCCGCCAGTAGTTCTTGTCAGCTGACTGTTATATCACTATTGTGTTCGTTTGTAATGACATGGCTCATGACTGTGTAATGCCAATTATTTAGGACTGTTAAAAAATTAAACTGAAAGCCATGTCCCACACCGACATGTACGTCTACTACACATGTGAAGATTCAAGTCATTATTCAACCTCAGCATTCAGATCACACAATAGTCTGCAAAGGCTAAAAGAGTTTCGCTGCCACAGACTACCCCCCCCCCCCCGCTTGAAACGCCTCCATTGTAATCCTTTGTTTACTTCTGGAACATAGCAACATCTCTATGTAAAACTTGCGCTTTTATTGACTGGAGCTCCAAAACACATTGATATTTAAAGCGGACCCATCATGCAAAATGCACTTTTTGATGTCTTTTATACATAAATGTGTCCCCGGTGTGTCAGGGAACTCACAAAGTGTTAGAAAACAAAACCCTCTCTTTTCCTCCGTACCCACATCTAAAAAAAAAGGGGGGTGCCAACAAGCAGATCCAGAATTTTCGCTCCTATAACGTCATAGGCGACATCCGGCCGAAGTGACACGTCCCAACCTATCGTCTCCGTATACAGTCGCAGCTGTGTGTCTGTGTATTCAGCAGGATGTCTGCTGGAGGCTTAGAGTAAAGTTGATATATATATAATACATATAATGGCACTGTTCTAGCGGTAAACACTTAAGAAAGAACATGTCGGGCTATGTGCTGTATCAGAAACAATGCGCGGCGTGTTTTGGGAGTAATATGCCATGTGTTTACATTAGCAAGCATGCTAACACTCAGAGCTAACCATGGAGCTAACACTGTAGGCTACTGGAGAGAATATGTGTAACGTAATGTCCTCGTGGTAAACCCTGCGAGAGAGAAAGGTTTGAGCTCCATACTGTTTCAGAAATAAAGCTTGAAGTGGTTAGGAGCATAACACGGCATTTAATCACCGCAGCGTTTAGCTGAGATCTCCCGGTAGCAGGGGAAAGCTGCGTGACGCTACAAAGGGGGCGTGGCTAGCAGCAGAATCCGCCTGTTTGCAACAGGGCTGCAAAAGAGGGGTATGAGCAGTGTGAGGCATGGCTACAATGGGTGATCCGTTTGGTATTTTAAGCAAAAAACTTCACAGACATGTTTTGTATAGGTATGGCCCTACTATACATTTTTTAAATACAGCATAATAGGTCCACTTTAAAATACATGAATAAAAGTTATAGTGCAGTGTAAGGATATGAATAGTTCAATTAAAAGCAGCGGCAAAAAGAAAAGTCTTCAGCCTGGATTGAAAAGTAGAAATCAACGATGTCTGTAACGATTGATTTGAACCTCTGCTCAGACCTTGTTGCCAAGTTCATCTATTTTCAGATCATGTCTACTCGGGAGCAAAGGGTATCAGAAAATAGCCTCACATATTGCACGGTAAAATAATTATGACCTCGTCGCTACTGTATTTTAGACCACAGAGTAATTTGCATACTGTAACAGCTCCAGGGTGAGAGAAACTGAGATGAGAGAGGCTAACCAATCAGAGCAGACTGGGCTCTGGTTTCAGACAGAGGGTGAAAAGAGGTGCTGCAGCACAGGCAGTATGAGAAAAATAAAGAGCTTTTTTAAATATTAAAGCATGGAGACATGTCCCAGTGGAGGCACAACATACACATGAACCTGGAAATGAGCACACTAGTTCCCCTTTAAAGGAAGTGAAGATGCTAAAATCTCTCATTCACACCTTCCTTTGTCAGGAGACAGTAATGACCCCCAGTTCCCCAGACCCAGAGACCTGGACCTGATCCAGTCCACACCACTAGAAAGCCTATCTCTGAAGACCCCACCCAGAGTCCTGACCCTCAGTGATCGGCCTCTTGACTTCCTGGAGGAAGAGGAGGAGGAGCAGCAGCAGCAGCAGCCGCAGAGAGCAGCTCCAGACACGGAGGAGCTGGTAAGCAACAAGACAATAAATGTTCTTTAAATGACGCTCCACAAACATCTTTAAAGTTAACCGTAACATCCTTATTTCTGTGCAGCTGCGGCCACAAGCACGAGTACGTCGGGAACGATCAGCCAGCGAGAACGCCTCGGCCCGTCACAACACTCAGATGATGCGCAGCGATTCTGCGTGAGTATGGGTCTAAATACGCCGTCATAAGCTTCTCACCAGCTCCATCTCCTCTCACACATGCATGCTCTCGCATCTTTCTTTTGGCCCTTTCTTCCCCCTTGTCTCTGTCGGGTAGCTGGGTGTCACTGCCTTTGTACGCTGCTGTCAATGTCCAAGCAGCACGTTGTTATTGTAGTTGCTGAAACTAATCCATTAATACATTGATTTCAAACATTTATGAACTAATCCGTTTTGAAGAGACAACATCCAGATTTTTTAAATGTTAAAATGATTCCAAGAAAACTGGAAAAGCATGAAAAAGTGTGTATAAACTAGGGATGGGAACGATTAATTGAATATTCGAAAGGATTCAGGTATTCGAATAATTATTCAGGTGTTCGAATATGAGTTATGAATATTTTTATGAATATATATATTTTATTTTTTTTGGGAGGGGTGCCTAAGTTGATTACATATTATCAAATTGAATAATTCAATGTATACGACAGTGCCATAGCAAAATGTGTTAGGTGAGTTTTGCTCCGCTCACCGGTCCCTCACAGCGGGCAGAGCTGCAGGTGCTGATCTCTCTCTCTCGCGTCCGGTTATACTTCACTCGTGTTTATGTCCAAATCCATCAGATCTAGCTAGTTCTAGCCAATGATATGGCTGCTGCCCCTCCTCCCTGCACGCAGATCACGCAGACTCAAACCTCATCTTAGGCCCAAATGTGGCGCAAATGCGCTCCGCAGCCGTTGCGAGGTTCATGAGCGTGCTCCCCCGCCCCCTGTCAACACTCGCAACACATGAGTGGCCAGCCTAAACAACAATAAGCGCTGCTTGGCAACCGTGTGTGGCGGCAAAGTACATAGACATTTTGACTGGAGAGATTTAGTTTTGCCGGTATTCAACATATTTTACCAGTCATAGTCCGATAATTATTTACACTCCAAGAAGAGTCCTACACAGACATGGCGTCAAAAAGGAGTAATGTGTGGAAATACTTCGACCAGGTTAGTGAGTGCGGTGTAGAGGTCAAACTATGCCAAGTTAAACTTATATATACATGCTATACCTTGCTATACCCGCATCCTCCGTTCCAGCTGAGAGGGTCTTCTCTACAGCTGGCCTGATTGTGAATCCCCTCCGCAGCGCCTCTCCCCTGAGTAGACATGCTCATATTTTTAAACAAGAATGAGTAGCTGCATTCTGTGCATCGGCCCTGTTACAGGTTTTTGATGTTTTAAGCATGAAAGCTGTAGGCCTATAGCTGTCAACCTGTGATCACCAGTTCACTACATTTGACAAATTCGACTTGGTTTCTTCTACACTTATTTGAACGTGTACGTTTTTTAAAATGTTAGACATTTTTTTTTACCCAATTTTTTTTTACATAAGATATGTGCATTTCGGTTAACCGTTTTTTGGGGGGTCGAATATTCGAATATACATTTGCTTTCAAATTCCCATCCCTAGTATAAACCCACTTACAGGCTACGGCACAACAGAGCTTCACAAAGTGCTCTCAAGGTAACACATGGTGAATAGCAGATTGGAATTTGTATATATCAACAAGTATGCTTGTGCAGCAAAATCCACTTCATGTCCCTTCATCTCCTTCCTCATGACATCTGCATGTGACGTCTTTGATAAGGTCAGCACAAAAAGAGTTGGAATCATTTGCTTGTCAGTGTTTTGAGTTCACGTCTCCATTTTTGTTAATTATATTATTTGTTAGTAAAGGACTGTTAGTGGTTGGCCGGTCAAATCTCTTGTTTTATTACAACATATCTTTAACTCGTTTTATGGCAAGCCCATTTCACTTTGAATCAGTCGGGCTACCTAATCAAGAGCTGCCTAGTTTTCACTTGTGACAATGGAATTAAGACATCTGCTAAACCAATTTGACATATTAGACTAGTCTAGATTTACAGACAAGTCAAATGAACAATTACTCAAAAATCTCTAATCGCATTTCCACATATGCAGATTTTATCGGACCATATTTATTTTGGAATATGTACGTCCGTTGTTGAAGATACCTACAAAGTTCTACAAACTCATTTCCTTCTTCTAAAATTGAACTCTAAAAAGTTATTAACGGCATGTTTGGTACCTCAAATGTATAATGTACCTACAATTATATTTGAAATATCTGAATGTAATTTTAGATATCTTGTAATTACATTCTTACTAGTTACAAATCAAATTTCAATAGTTTAATCCTGACAAGTCACAAATGAATTTAAGATATCTAGAATCTTAACTGTACGGACAATTGTAGATATCTACAGTGAGCTTTTCCACAAGTAAGCTATTAAAGGTTGATATTAAGAAGTAACAATTTGACTATCTCGTGTTGGAATTCCTTTAATAACAGTATGGATAGTTTGTCTTGTACTTCGAACGAGTCAAAAGGCACTTGTTGATGTGTCACCTCTGCTGATGAAATGTTAAAAGGGCTTGCAGTTTTCACAAAATCAGTGAAGTTGAGGACAGTTTATTTTCCTTATTTCTCTCCTTCCTTCCCTCTCCTTCCTTTCCTTCCTCTGTTGTCTGTCCCTCTCCTCTGATTGGCTGCTCTTAACGGTGGTCACTGAGCAGCGCGACCCCCTCCCCCCCTCCCACCGCCCACCCTTTGCCCCCTCTCACCGCGGCCGAAGAGGAACACAACCTGTACAGCGCTAGCGGTGTTCTCTCTTTCCTCCAGTCCACGACACGCCGGGCCTACCAGCAGGTCCTGGAGGTCCTGGACGAAAACCCCAGCAGGTGACCTCTCCATCATCCGGACATTTTCTGCTTTAAAAAAAAACCTCTGCTCAGAGAGGACAACACTGACTGCTTCAGTTGTTCCTCAAATCCCTGATAAATCTAGATTAATTTCACCTGCTTTTAGGACAAGGAAGTGTTTTCTCTTTAATTCAGCTTGGCCCCTTTGAAGACCCGAGCATAACATGGTCATTTCTAACTGAGACCAATCTGTAACAATATTAAAACAGCATGTATTAATCAAAATGTAAAAGACATACATTCTGCCTGATGTACCTTCACAATCTGAAACTGATTTGGATCTACCTTCGGGTAAACGTGGTGGTGGGATTAGTCGGCTTTGCCAACAAATATATATTTCATTTTCGAAAAATTCAATTGTTTTAACTTTTAATCAAGAGGCCTAGAAAGCGTAGTAACTGGAAGGACATGCGAGGTGTGTGCATGGATGCAACACTGACATGTGTGTGTTGCTCCATCTCTCTTATTCTCCTCTTCCCCCCCACCCTGTCTTCTCCACCTCTGTAGCAAACCATCACTGCGAGGGGGGGCGGCCTCGAGCTCCAACCCCCTGCAGGACTCCAGGTAACTCCACCTGGCTCTTTGCCTTCAACCCTTTCCCCGCTTCCTTTTCCTGTCCTCCATCCTCATTTTAATGATCCCCTAGTGACGTGAAGTCGCCGTTGCTCATTTGCTCTGTAGATTTGCTACTTTGCATGTACGCTCTGTTGTGGTTGTTATCAGTAATTACATTCTCAAACTGACGTCTTTTTTACAGGCTTGCACTATCAACACTCGACTCTTCAATGGATGCGGGCCCTGATGACATGACTGTGGTCGATGCGACAACGCTGCGACGTCAGGTAAGTCTTTTTTTTAATTTTTTGTCTTGTCAGCATGCAAGACATTTTTGGGACAGAGGAGGCCTTTTCTTCTCAGATACCCATTTTCCACTGAAATGAGTTCAGTCCTAGTTCCGTGTTTTGGTTTTCTATTTGGTTCACAATGTTGAACAAACTACGAAACAGTTTGTTTTTCCACGACGAGAGCGGTATCGGCACGAATGCTCCACTGGGGTTTAGCCTCCCGTTTTTTTTTTGGCTTGTGTAACCATTAGCCAATCACCAACCAAGGAAACCCCCCACCACCTTATCACCTGAATCTCCTCCTAGAGCATTTTTTAAACCGGGCTGAAACAGAGGGGATTATGGGATGCTACAAAGTAGGACTGCACGATATTGGAAAAAACTGACTTTGCGATATATATATTTTTCCCCCTGCGATATATATTGCGATACGAAAAAATACTTTTTTTTTTGTCCGCAAACCATCCTTTCTTGAACTTTAATGCTATACAATTGGTATTTTTCGAACTATATTTAACCTGGGTGAAGGATTGTAGTCACGGACGTCTGGATCATAAGTTACCAGAGCAACAAGCTGAGCTAGCTCGGTTAGCAGCGCCGAACTGCCCTGGAGAAACACATGAAACTACTTTATTCAGTGTTTTTACCTTTAATCACCCGGTCCGTTTGCTTTGGAGATTTGATTGGTGGTTTGCTGTCACTCACTCAAGTAGCCCTGACATGAGAGCCGCGCGAGTTTTCCTTTTGTAGCAAGCAGCAAAATAATTGTAACATGACGTGTTTGAGTTAATTTGCCTACTTAATATCGCATGTCCTAAACAAATTAATGCTGTCAAAATTATCGCGTTAACGGCGGTAATGAATTTTTTTAATAAATTGCGTTAAAATATTTAACGCATTTAACGCATGTGCAGAATGGCCCGCCCCATACGTGCCACCAGTGGCAGCGCCAGGGTATGGCTGGGGTAGGCTACACCCATACCAAGAAATGGCTTAGCCCCACCATGAGACATGATGTTAAAGTAAGCAAAATAAAGTCCTGCCAACTCGCGGAGTAAATTGCACAGACAGCAGTTAGTAAGACTGATTTCAGTAGCCACGGTTTTGAAAACTTTTGTCACGTAGTGATCGTCTTCTCAATAGAACATCTTTGATAACGGCGTGGTGTTGTTGCAGGAAGTCCCGACGCAGAATACTCTTGCTGTAGTACAGGGCAGAGCCATATAATAGTAATAATATGGCTCTGGTACAGGGGTGCACATAACTGGTACGCAGGTTATGTGCGTAATCTGAAATGCGTACCGTCACTTGTGTCACAAAGCGCATTTGCGTACCGACGTACTTGTGAAGCTTTTCCAGAAGGCGGTTAGATCACCGGACGACAGAGTCGGTCTCCGTGTGCACAGACAGGGCTGCTGTTAACGTCGGTCTGTACAACGGAACTGTGCCAAAACTACGCCAACCGGCTGCGGAGGGAGACTCCCCCCTTCACTGGAGAACTGCGCTAAAACAGCTGATCACAACGTTCACACTCTGTGGTCACGAAGTACTCCACTAGCCCCCCCCCCTCTGTCGACTTTCCTGAAGTACTCCCCCGTTGATAGAAATCAACACGTAATGAATTAAGACCCCGCGGTTTGATGAGTGATAGGTGTGTGGGCTGTCTTTCATTTTGACACGCAGACATTTTTTATAATAAACATATGTTAAATGGATATATCCGCCATCTTTCATTTATCTTTCCATTCCCACAACAATATACATAAAGAAATGGCATATTTTGGACATAGTTCGAATGTTCGATTAATTAATTTTTAAGCTGTGATTAATTTGATTAAAAATTGTAATTGTTTCACAGCCCTAAAAAAAATATATATTTAAAAAAAATAATAATAATCGCACGTCCTGCGATGTGAATATCGCGCATGCGCATGTCCTGATTATCGTCACGACACGATATATCGCGCAGCCCTACTACAAAGCATGATCTGTTTAGTATTTAGAGGCCAAACACTAGAAACATGTTTTGTATATATCTGAGACCTATAATAAAGTAATGAAAAACAGTATAATAGGGGACCTTTAAATTAAAAAAACAATGTGTAGCTTCAACAAACCAGGTATACGTATGGCATAATAATTATTCACTATCAATGATGTGAATGATTACTTGCTGTCATCGCAGTTTTGTAACGGAATACTTCTGATAATCTGATATGACAAAGTGTTGAGCCTACTTATTGAATACAGCTGCTAACCGCTATACAAATGAATAGTATTTCTACGTGTGGTGCGAGAGCTAGTCCTGAGCCACTGACTGAGAATAGTTGTATGTATAATTTGTCTGCAGCTCATCAAGTTGAACCGGAGACTGCAGCATCTGGAGGAGGAGAACAAGGAGCGTGCGAAGCGAGAGATGATCCTGTACTCCGTCACCGTGGCTTTCTGGCTGGTCAACACCTGGGTGTGGTTGAGACGTTAGAGCGGCGTTTCCTCCGTCGCCGTGACAGAAGAACGTACCATCCCTTACTCTGTGTCAAATATTAGCTGTACTCGCTGCACTCAGTCCCTGTGTGCGGACATCGCACATGTACACGGCTTGCTCCACACAGGGCCTACTCTTTTTTTTGATTTGGTTTATTTAATACATGTACAGTTTTATTTTTTTACGCTTATGTCATCCTGTCCCATGTTGTCCTATGTTTTGTTTTTATTACAAATCTTCTCGCTCACCGCTAAAGCATGACTTGTTGTAAATATTTGTCCGTGTCACCAAGAGAAATGAGTCATTCAGAGATAGAGTAAAGCATAGTTTACCAAAATATGTACAATGCGCTTCAGTGTGGGGGTGTAAACATGTTGGATATTTATTGGGGAGAGAGTAATATGTGACCTGAACTGGGAAATGTAAAACAATTTAGTAAAACCATACGTATAACATGTCGTCCTGTATTATTATTATTGATGCATTAAGTTATCTACACACATCTTTCCACACAATTTTGCTGTTACGTAAGTAGAGACCATATTATCTCAAATTTGACTGACGTAGTATTTTTGGTTTTTATTAATCCCGTTAGCTTGAATGCTAATTTTGCTAAGAATAATCTCCTGTAGGTGGTGTTTTTCTGTCGTTGAATGCTCTAAAAAGGCCTAAAAGTAAGAGTAGCTATCTTACAATTTATTGAAAAAATAAACTAGGTCACCCTAATATAAAAGTGTAAGAGAAAAAAAATCAAATATTACAAAGAAAACGTTTAATAATGTAAACTTTATTCTAGCGATACAATTAACAACCTTAGGAACAAACTGGCTTTGAAATGTTTAAACAAAAATAAGCTAGACAATGAATCACATTAAATACAACAACAGCTAAATATTGATTCTTAAAGTTAAAACTGTGCCCTGATTGGGCTCCTTTTGGTCTCACCCGGCTTATTAGCATACGTAGCATCACCATTAGCATCATTCCACCTCCTCAATCAGGCAGCGAGGTGGAGAGGGGCTTGGCTTTGGTTTGACCTTCAGCACTGGCTCAGAATGTATTGCCCCATCTCCTGGATACACCAGAGCATAGGAGCTGTTGGAGACCTCAGAGGGTCCGCTCTTTAAGAACGATGCCATTTCATACTGACCGAAGCTGGGGCTGTTATCGCTGTCGCTCGCCGTGGATTCCTCCTCCTCCTCCTCCTCCTCTTCCTCACTGCTTCCTGATATGACCTCTATCTTCGGTCTGTAAGCTTTCTGAGATGACAACAACGCAGTGTAGTCCTCTGCGTCCACGTCCTCCAGGTCAGGCAGGTCGTCGATGCGCAGTGAGCGCTGCAGACGAAGGTGAATAGTCTCCAGCTGCTCGTCGTCCTCCAGCTCTGTAACCAGCGGTCCTGGACCATGCGGTCGTCGAACATCTTCAACCGGAGACGGCTGCTTCTCTCCAAACTGCTCTATCACGTTGCCCTGCTCTGGATTCTCTTTCTCTTCCGTCACAGATCTCTCCAGGTCACCTTCCTCTAACTTCTCCCTCTGTAGACCTTCAACTTCGTCCAGATGTTCATCGGACCCCTGTGTGGATTCACTCTGCAAGAACTCTTCGTGAACATCCAGGCAGTCCTGCACAAACGACTCGATCGGCCCTTCTTTTGACGGAGTCACAACCTGGGTTTCATTATGCTCACTCGTCTCTGGAGAGGTGGAACCCTCAGTCAACCCTGAACAAAATATGACAACGTTAAAAGATGCTGGAGCGACTTCAGGAACAAAGGCGCTGAGGTCGGGCCGGGTTGTCTTTGCTATATCAAAAACCTTATTAAATGTACAAGTCCCCAGTCTCTGATATTCATGGCTTCCAGAGATGGCAGAAGTACACACATCCTTCACTAAAGTACAAGTAGGCCTACAGATGCTTGTGTTTAAAAATACTCCCCTATTTGAATAAACTTCTTTACTCAAGTAAAAGTATCGAAGTTTGGGCTTTGAAACGCACTTAAAGGTGGGGTATGTCATTTATTTCAGTTACACTTTTTGTTATATTCCATGGAATGCTCTTAACATCCCGCGCCAGCTAAAATCTCACCTAGGGCCGCAAATTGTCTAGAGCCGGCCCTGCATACACCAGTTCTGTAGGACATTCGGACGACACAGGCGCGCAATGACAGTAAATAATAATAATGATCACGCCACCAAATGCAGATTCTATTTAAAAAATGTAGTGGAGTTAAGTGCTGATACCAGAAAGATCTACTTAAGTAGCCGACACCCCCCCCCCCCCCCCTATGTATGTGAGCAACACGTTTGTTTACCTTTCTCCTTCAGCTCTCGCAGGCGTTTTCTCTCCAGGGCTCTGTCTCTGATCTCGGTCATGGCGTCGAAGCTGTCCTGCATCTTCCTCCTCTCTCGTGTCTCCCACTGCTCCCTCTCTTTACTCTCCCTTTCCAGCCCCCCCACAGCCCAGGCCTCTGCACAGGCCCTGTCTTTGGGGAACACGGGGCGCTCGTCCAGGAAGGTGAGCTGCTTCAGGCGCACGATCATGGTCTTCCTGTAGTTCGGGATTCTTCTCACCACCTCGTTCCCCATCAGGTCCAGCACTCTGAGTTCTGGCATGGCCTCGAGCACCAGCAGGATCTCGGGGTCCTGGAGCAGATTGTGGGACAAGTCCAGCACACTGATTGCACAACAGTGACTCAGATGCTCGATGTCCTCCGCGGTCTTCAGCTTATTATGGGCTATCTGCAGGGTGCTCAGCGCAGGGAGGCAGGAGAGGTTCTCTATGGTGCTTATGAAGTTGTTGGAGACATTCAGGGTGCAGAGCTTCACCAGAGGGTCGAGGTTCTCCAGCTTTTCTAGGATGTTCTGGTGGAGGAACAAGCAGCGCAGGTCTGTCTGGGCGTCCAGGTTCTGGATGCGGTGAAGCCCATTGCTCTCCAGCCAGAGACACTTCAGACCTGTGTACTCCTCCAGGTTCTCGATGGTGGAGAAGCCTTTGAAGTGCAGGTACAGGGTGTCATTCAGGTGAGGTGTGCGGTAGAGTTTGAGCTGCTTACAGTGGTCTCTCAGGAACTTCTTGGTCATGCGTGGCCATTGCTGTTTCTTCACTTCCTCCTGAGGTTCCTGGTTTTCTTTGTTTTCCTTGAGTCCTTCATCTTTTATCTTGTCATCAAACGTGTCTTTTATAACGGAGGTAATTTTAGCATCTCCCATATTTTCCTGGACGTTTTCATCGTTTATCTTGTCCACCACTTCATGTCCCATCTTTTCCTGGACTTCTTCATATTTTATCTTGTCCTCCACTTCATGTGCCATCTTTTCCTGGACTTCTTCATATTTTATCTTGTCCTCCACTTCATGTGCCATCTTTTCCTGGACTTCTTCACCGTTTATCTTGTCCTCCACTTCATGTGCCATATTTTCCTGGACTTCTTCACCGTTTATCTTGTCCTCCACTTCATGTGCCATCTTTTCCTGGACTTCTTCACCGTTTATCTTGTCCTCCACTTCATGTCCCATCTTTTCCTGGACTTCTTCCCCTTTTATCTTGTCCTCCACTTCATGTCCCATCTTTTCCTGGACTTCTTCACCGTTTATCTTGTCCTCCACTTCATGTCCCATCTTTTCCTGGACTTCTTCCCCTTTTATCTTGTCCTCCACTTCATGTCCCATCTTTTCCTGGACTTCTTCACCTTTTATCTTGTCCACCACTTCATGTCCCATATTTTCCTGGACTTCTTCACCTTTTATCTTGTCCTCCACTTCATGTCCCATCTTTTCCTGGACTTCTTCACCTTTTATCTTGTCCTCCACTTCATGTCCCATTTTTTCCTGGACTTCTTCATATTTGATCTTGTCCTCCACTTCATCTCCCATCTTTTCCTGGACTTCTTCACCGTTTATCTTGTCCACCACTTCATGTCCCATCCTTTCCTGGACTTCTTCACCGTTTATCTTGTCCACCACTTCATGTCCCATCTTTTCCTGGACTTCTTCACCTTTTATCTTGTCCTCCACTTCATGTCCCATCTTTTCCTGGACTTCTTCATCTTTTATCTTGTCATCAACTTCATCTCCCATCTTTTCCTGCACTTCAGGAGTGGACTCCTCCAAAAAGTTATATCAAATCAACAAGCAGCATAAATACAAATTATAAATGCTTGTTTAGTATTGATAATCTAGCAGTTCACAATATGTTTTGTCCGGTAAAGTTCACTCGGCACTCTCCGCTCGGTAAGCTAACGTTATTTAACGTTTATGTTTGTTTCCATGGTAACGCTCAACCCTCACGAACGGGCCGTTTCTTGTTCCGAGTCGGTCGGTTTAAGCTGTTGCACCCTATCACTATTATAATAGCTAGTATACAAAACGAGCACCAAGGAAGATAATTTGTTAACAAGGCTTAGATAGGACAAACTAGACGGAACAAAACATTGCATGTAGCAGAAGAAACATCCATCAGGACTATGTGAACACTGCCAGGTCGTGGAAACAGTAGAACATGTCATACAGACAAGAAAGAGAAACTTTAAATAAATAAATCAGGAAGCTTGAAGTATAATAACAAAATCCCAAAATGTTAGACATCGGGTCAGGGAGACTAATATTATTAAAGACGAACATATTAATAAAGATAATTAAACATTTTATTGTATTTTTTATAATAATTCTGGTTCACACTCCAGCACAGTAGGTGGCGGTAATGCACGTTTAACCCTGGTTGCAACCCGCATTATAACCGTGAAAATAATAACCCGGACAGTTTAAACTGTTGCACCCAGTTACTATCACTGGTCAACATGGCGTCCGGATTGTTACTAAATCGTGGTGTGCTAACATTAGGGATTCACTGTCAGCGTGTGTGCAGAAACGTGTCGGTTTCACAGGTTAGAGAGAAGAAGCGATGGATGAAATCATACACTCACCTCATGGCGAAGAAGCTGAAGCTGGAAGGACCTCCAGCTCCGAAGCCACGGTGAGGCTAACATTAGCTAACGTTAGCTAACAGGGGTTCACCAGAGAGCATCTGAAGGCCATCAGTGTGTCTCACACCTTTTGGTCACTGTGAGCAGAGGTGGAGGAAGTACTAACGTTGTGTACTTAAAAGTAGAAGTACCAGACTGTAGGAATACACTGTTACAAGTAAAAGTCCTGCATTCAAAATGTTACTCAAGTAAATGTACAAAAGTATTAGCATCATATCAGAAGTACTAATTATGCATATTAGCCTTTTCAGAAAAGCATTATTATTATACTTATTAAAGTGTTGGTAAAGGTGCAGCTAGTTTGAATGACTTTGTATACTGCAGGGTAGCTTGAGAATTTACTCCAGGTGGAACTAAAGTCTGATTTTAAGAGTTGATTCACATCATTAATCTAAATCTGCAAAGTAACTAAAGGTATTCAATAATTGTAGTTGGGTAAAAGTATAGTATTTACATCTATACCTTACACCACTGATATTGGTCACTGTGTTTATATAATGTAGCCGATAGAGTTGGCTTGATAAATAAAATAATATAATTATATTTGACACTTTGTCAGTACAGACTTGTTAATCAGTTGGTACAATTTCTACTGATTGTACTGTGGACCCAGGGGTTACTGTGCACAGTTACATTATGCCATCTCTCCAGCCCCAATGTGTGCTTTTTATTTTAAGAATTTACCAAAAAGTGCTGTTCACGGTGCTTTACTTGACTTTCTACCTCACTTTTAAGTTGTTTTATTTTCTATTTTTAGGATGTTTGTTTGTTTATACTCTTTTTCATTTACACATGTGCAATGCCTTGTTTACATGCTGCTGTGATGTAATCTAAACACTTCCTGTTAGTGCTAAAAGTATTCACTATAGTGGACAGTGGGTTAGGGACACAACACCAACACGACAAGTCATAAATAATAACTCCTTTTTTGTAATTATGTAAGACCTAGTCTGGGACATTTTTGTAGAGTAAATCAGGATTTAGATTGAACTCCATGTGTGACTCCCTTTCAGCTCTCTACAGCCTCACTGGGAATTCCATGCTGAGGTCCAGGCGTTCAGCTCCCGGCTCCAGGAGAACTTCTCCCTGGAGGCCCTGAAGAGAGCCTTCATCAATCCCTGTTACCTGCAGGCGGAGCAGGAGAGGAGGCGGGCGTTGGGGTTGGACTCGGAGACCACCGCCCTCGCTCTGAAAGACAACATTCAGCTGAGTGAAAAGGGAGAGGGTTTCACTAAAAGCTTCCTGTCCGACTGGTGCAGGGCCAACTTCCCCAGGCTGCGGAGAGAAGGGGTGGAGAGCGTCGTAGCGCACCTCACCAGCTTACCAGTTGTGACCTATGTAGCAAGAAACCTGGGCATTGAAGACCTGACCATGAGCGCAGAGTGTCCTGTTCCTGACGACGTGCTTCACTCCACATTCATGGCAGTGATCGGAGCTCTGGAGGAGAGCAGTGGAGCCGAGCAGACCGGATTGTTCCTCAGGGTAAGAGGCTTGCTGCAGATTGTTATGGGTAATCAACACTTTGTAAAAGGCAACTTGAGTTGTCTTTCCCGCAATATGATGCTTGTCTTCTCCCCTCTCCGTAGGATTTCCTGTCCACTCAGCTGATAGGGAAGGACCTGTTTGACATGTGGACAGTTGTGGACCCCATGGGACTGCTGGTGGAGGAACTCACTCAGAGGAACCTTCCCCTGCCAGAGCCTCGGCTCGTCAGGTCGGCAGGAGCCAGTACCGTCCTGCCGCTGTACTTTGTCGGCTTGTACAGGTATGTGTGCTGTTGTGCATGCTGTAATATGAGGACAATAAGATATTGAGATTTTTGTGACAGTCTCTTCCATATAAATATTGTAGGGTGGACCATTGATGCTTTCACACGATAGTTGATAAATAATTACATTTGTTGGCTAAGTGGGTAAAGACAATGACAGCACTTTACTGTACTGCAGCCGATACAACCAGGCAAACACAATCTTGGACAAAATCTAGTGTCATTTCCCAATAAATGGCCAAGTCCTAGATGTTATCCGTGTGACAGTAATTTAAGATTTACTGACATTAAAAAAAAAATGGAAGCTGACAGGAAACCACGTTGCATGTTAAACTTATAAGGGTTTGACTGAGATGCCAATCATTTGTAAAAGACCTGATGGTCCAAATTGTTGTGTGTGTCATCTGACAAGTGTTCTAATCTCTTTGGTATTTGTTTAAATGTAGCGACAAGAAGCTCCTGGCTCAGGGTCCGGGGGAGACGCTCGTAGCAGCAGAGGAAGAGGCTGCTCGCGTGGCCCTCCGGAAACTCTACGGCTACACGGAGAACCACAGACCCTTCAACTTCTCTCCTCTCCAGCCACATCAGCAGCCATTAATCCAAGCAGTCAGCAGCAATTAATGAATTAAAAACTATTTTGCTGCAGCAGAAAATTGGACATTAAAGTGGCACGAATGAAGACGAGGGATAATTTGGGATATAGTACATCTGGGTGTGGATAATGCTATTATACGGATTGTAGAGAGAAGGTCAAGGACCATAAGGTCACCATTGTCCTTACTTACCAATGTCAATGTCAGTCCCCAAGACAAAAGAGAACCAATTAAACATATTGTACAAAAAAAGTAAAAAAAAGACTGGTGAAGGGGCCAGGTTTCCACTATATCGGACATCATCAATCAAGTGTTTCTGAATTAATGTAATATATAAGTGTGTGAAGTCCACAGTTGCCATAAATTACATTGGCTAATAAACTTCAAGCTGTTCTGCAAAACAGCCCTCATGTTTGTTTTTTCTTGTAAATACTCATTACTAATTGCCATTTGGTTTACTCTGTATGCGGTTATAACATTTTGTTCATCTGTAATAAAACGTTATAAATATGATGATTATTGTGGATTGTGTCTATTTTCTTCCATGTAGAATATATTCCTTTTGGCACATTTTTGAATATCTAGTGCCAAGTATTATTCCTGGAAATGGTTCATATTCTCTGCAATAACCAGACCAACCCTCATTTTTTGTATACACAAGAAGTATTTACTGTATCATATAACACATTTTCTTTATTATGCCATTGATTTGACATGCATGGTTTCATCTAAGTTACTTATATGTTACGTGTTATGTTTGCGGTATTTTTTAACTAACTTCTAACTAAAATGCAGCATAACATACACAACTAAGAATTAGTGTTGCAGTGACTATATGTATTCACAGGGTGGCGCTGATGTGCTAAAGAAAGACTTGTAGCTGTCTATGCACTGTCATGATTGCAACCAAAGAAACATTTAAGGGACAAGATAGTTAACGTCATTTTCTAACCTTCCGTTTTACACTGGCAAGTCCACGGCCAAGTCACCGCGTGTGCTTTTTAAATAGACTACTTGTTTTACCTCATAACCTTATAATATATACATAAACGAATATATAAACACAACATCGTAATAGACGCCAGTCAAAAGTGGTTACCACGCAACACATACACGATATGAGAGCAACATTATTGATGTAGACCACTAAGAAGTAATAACGCTCCATTTAAATATATAATAGTCTTAATGAAGACTAAGGGGAATGTGTTGAAACATTACAAAATATTGGAAAGTAACGACATCAATATCTGGCCCTGCCCAAATAACCGAAACGGTGTACTCTGTATAACGGGATCAAAATGAAACCGGAAGTCGACGGCAGGAATCATCTTGTTCCGTTAGTGTCGCCAATCCAACGCCTCAAACTCTCCTTATTCGAGGAGGAGACGCAAGGCCCCCCCAACCCATTCCCTCTCTGTCTTCTTTATCACGGACCGGCAACCGTTTTAAAAGCACCAGCCCTTTGTTTTAGCTCTAGCTGACCCTCCTTGTCTCCCCTCCCCGGGTTTTATTGAGCCCCTGCTGCTGTAATATCCCCTAACCATGGCGGCGAGTGCGAAGCGAAAACAGGAGGAGAAACACCTGAAGATGCTGAGAGAAATGACGAGTTTGCCTCCCAACAGAAAGTGCTTTGACTGCGACCAGCGCGGCCCAACCTATGCCAACATGACTGTGGGATCCTTCGTGTGCACCTCCTGCTCCGGCATCCTGTAAGTTACAAGTGACCTTAGCTTTAGACATGGCGCAGCACACGATATTGGTAGCTTCAGCTCCATAAGGAAGACAGTTAGCCGCAAAGCTAACGGTAGAGAGGTATCCAGCAGTGTGAGTTTGTATGTCTTGACATTGTCTGATGTGTTGGGCGGGGTGCATTGAGGTGTCAGTGTTAGCACGCTAATGTAGCAACCGTGACTAGATGCTAGCAGTAAAAGTAACGAAGTATATTTACTCAAGTACAATTTTGAGGGACCTCTACTTTTCAGTATTTCATTTTTTGGCTACTTTTCTAGTTCTACTCCATTACACTTATTTCATACCTGTATTGTTTATGTATTTGATCTTTCCTTGTCTTATTTATTCTGAATTGTATTTCATGTACCTCTAATTCATCTGCAATGTCTTATCTATGCTGCTGTGACGAAGACATTTCCCAAATTGGGATCAAGAAAGTATATCTGATCTTACTTTGCAGATTGGATTAATGATGTGAAATCAACACTTAAATCCGAATTAAGCTACCCTGCAGTATACAAAGTCATTAAAACTAGCTGCACCTTTACCAGCTTTGATAACACTTAATATAACAACAATAATTAGGATCAAAACATTTGATAGATATTATTCTGAAATGGGCCAATATGAATAATGACTGCTTCTACTTTTGGTAAGTTTTTTTTGTATAGCAATCATTTTGTACTTTTACTTAAGTAACATTTTGATTGCATGACTTTGACTTGAGTATTCCTACACTCTGGTAATTCTACTTCTACTCAAGTACAAGACCTGAGTACTTCTCCCACCTCTGGATGCTAGCTAACTTTAGCTTCCAATGTCAGCTAGTGAACTTATCTGACACTTTGCAAAGCTAGGTCTAAAGATAAGCCAGTAACCAGCTGCTGCTAGTGCTAACCAGTTGCTGCCTGGCAACGTTTAAACCTTGTGTCCGAGCTAATTGATTTAGTGCTGAGAGCCCAAATCCCCAACATACCCACACACATGCATGACGTCACACGTTTAAATTGTCTGTTAAACTGGGTTTTATTTGTGTTTTTAAGATTTTAAAAATGAAGTGTTTCGTTATCATCAGTGCTGGAAGAATTACTGAGATCCTTTACTTAAGTAAAAGTAGAAATACTTTAGTCGGAAAATACTTAATTACAAGGGAAAGTCCTGCATTCAAAATGTTACTTTAGTAGAAGTATAGATGAATATTAAATTATTCTTTCTTTTGATTGCTAACAAATACATGTAAGAACATTTGAATGTTGTAGTTTGTGCATATTAAGACAATTTTAGATCTAAAAATATATATTCGTACTAAGGTACTGCATTATATCATATAGTGATGTTGTGTGTTTTTTTATGTAGCAGGTCACTTTTGAGTGTTAAATAAATGTAGTGGAGTACAATAGTAGAAGTGTAAAGTAGCATTAAATGGAAATACTCAAGTAAAGTACAAGTATGACAAAATGGTACTTGAGTAAATGTACTTAGTTACTTCCCACCACTGGTCATTATACTCATGAGTAGATAACATCAGTTTGATTTGAAGTGTTAACGTTGCTTAATGTGAAATGATGGCAGGGGCTTTGGCGTGGGAAAGCAACGTGACTTGGAGAGGCTGCAGATAATGCAATAACCGCTATCCATTTCATCATCAGTTGCATTCGGTCCTGTAATCTCCTTCTGTACCGCATCTAGATTAAATCTGACAGACACAAACCCAAACAATACTTTAACTTTTTCTAAAAAAATCTGTCTGACCCCAAAGCCTTTTGTGTGCCAATGCACTCGTGTCAGCAGCGATCTAGAGCATTGATAGTGTCTGTGTAGCCTTGCTGCTGGATGTTTTGACTTTTAGATAATGTTTGTCTGATTTAAAGCGTTGCTGTGCAGTTGTGTAACCGAGCATCTGTAGCTCTGGATTTGGGATTAGTGGAGAATCCCAATCCATGTCTTCTTATTCCTCTAAAGATATCCCACTGTGCCGTCTTCTTTTTGGATTTTGAAAATGTGTTTTGTGTGTGATTGGGGACACATTTAGAAAGTAATCTAAAAATGGTTAAGCCAACTTGCTTGCTTTACTTTCTGAAAGATGTATTTCACAACAACTGTAACATTGGCATACATTAAGAAGGTAATGTTTCCTTATATTATGTTAATTGCACAATATTGTGCTCATCCCAACATGATCACTCTCCCCTGAAGACTTTTGAAGATTATACAGTTTCATGGACAGTGCATGGACATTTGGTTCTCTTGAAAACAAATGATGCCCTCAGACCCCATTTACACGGGAACGCAAACTAACCGAATTCGATATCAAAAAAGTCTTCCGTTCACGGATACGGCTCAATAAACGTGTCCCTTCACACGAGACCGCTCGACCCGCTGGAGACGCTGCAGTACATATGCCGGGGCCGGGCCTGTAAGTGGCGCTTACCCTGCCCTGTAAGAAGACCCCCGAGCATGGTTGCCATGGTTGCCCTTCTGTTTGTTCTCCGCGGTGGATTTAGCAACATGTAGTTCTCCATGTCCACTTGTTGCTGACGGTTGTGGTAGAGCAGCTGTAGATGTTGCACTAACATCTGTAGCATGGTCAGTAGCAGACAGTAGCTACTGACCATGCTACAGCAGTGAGCAGCAGAGGTGGGGAGAGGCGGGGCTATGGCTTCATCGTTATCAGGAAATTATCGTATAGGGCGTACACACGGAGCCGTTTGCCCCCCAGAGCGTTCCGTCCGCAGATCTATCCCCCTTGGGACCCGTTATCGTTTGCGGGGTTCGTTTCCGCCGTTCCGTTATGGCCTCGTGTGAACGAACGGAAAGAGAAAAGTAGCGGAAACAACCCGTTTCGTTCTCGTGTAAACGGCACCTCAGACATGAAGTGCTCAAACCCATACTGCTCAGTTTTACACCTGGATACCCATCTTGCAAAAAAGACACGACCCAGGTCTAGTTTATAAAATCATGAATGTATTAAAGTCCTCTCTTTGCCACCAAATCCCCTCTTTTCTCTCTGAAATGTTACCTTGGTTTACGTTATAAACTACAAATCCTAAGCCTTCGCAATCGAGTACATTTAATCACAGTGAATTAGCAGTGGATAATTAGCAGTTAACTCAATAATGTGTTCATCCGTCAATCCTGTTCTGCATTTTGATTGCTCTCTAAATGCATTATGGAAATCATCATTCCCTTTCTGAGTAATGGTTATTCTAATAATGTTGCCGGGGGAAAGGGAAAGTACTCGTGGCTCGGTAATTCCCCACTGATGACCTTTGTAGTTTTATTAGTCGGCACAGAACGGATGAATTTATTGACGAAATACTACGCTATTTGTTTTTGAGACTTTGCATAAGATAACGCCCCTGTTTGACTTGTGCTGTGACCTTAATCTGTACAAACAGTTTTCGCTGTCTGCACTCCAACGTGAAGGTTATTTTCTGTAGCGTGGAAAATAATCAGGTTTGCTGATACTGCGGAGGACTCCACTGTGAATTTCCCCATCGGCTCACCCTATGGTATTACAGTCTGTAAAGAGAGTTAATTGACTTCTTTGATAGCTTGAGATCACAATCCCCTGTTGTCTTTCACACCTTTTTATAAAGACAAAGCATGCTGTGGTGAAATGTTCTCAGCAGAAGAGTGTTTGCTGTCGGCTCAGGAAATGGTTTGGCCCCACTGCGCTGCTACATCAGCAGCATGTGCGGTTTGCATGTGCCGTAGGAAGTGGCAGAGAGTTCACCGCCTTCTGCCTTTCTCTTCACTTTGAACTCTTGATTTGCAAAGGCAATGTGAGGGAAGTATTCAAGCTCAGACTTGATGTGTTGTTTTGGTTACTGTCTTGAATAGCAGCCCTTTATTTTAATAATAGTGTCAAAAATCTCAACGACGGATAATCACCTCATGAAGCCTAAACATGCTCTTATGTCTTAAACAGGACATTTGACTGGTGAGGGATTTTTAATTTAAGTAAGTGGTTTGCCGCTCCTTTTTTCATATGCAGTTTTTTTTTGCAGTAATCTTGTAAATGTCAAGGGGTGATAGCAGGGGCACGACTACTGCTTACCACATAACACCCCTCTCCCCCCCCCCCATACTTGTGGTTGTTTAATGGGTGGAGTTGGAATCCGCTATGTAAACACATTCCTCATCAAGGTGGAGGCCTTCCCAGGAGGAGCACCGCTCACAATGTCTCTTTCTGGAGAGTTGCCCACAGCAGGAAGTCACCCCTCTTGAACTAAGTATTACTAAGTGAGCAGGGCTCCGACGGTGACGTGACAGAAGAAGAGAGGCGCCACCGACACTTAACGTCCTGGAATATATTCCTCGACTTGAACATTTGAAACTGAGAAAGTGAATCTTGACTTGAGCCGTCCTTATCTTTTTTTTAATTTAATTTTTTATCCCTTGTCTTCGCTCCGTGTTGTCCTGTAGCAGGCAACTTCGATGTCGGGGAAACGATCTTCAATACTCCGAAAAGAATCCCACCAGACTCCTTTGCCCCTCCAACAGAGGGATGTCCTTGTCCTTTTTCCTTTTCGTTATTTCAAGCGATAAAAACTCTCGATCTTCTCTCAAATTATTAATATTTTTTGGATGCCCTCGGCTCGAGTTCAGGGCGTCCCGAGCTGAATAATGACGTCAAATGACGGCAAGACGCCCCCCTGGCGGAAACGCTGATTAAAGGACGGTCAGTAAAATGTGCAGTGTCTGAATTTGGCATTAATGCTGATTTGATAGTGACACATGTAACCTAAAGAATTGCATACTGTGGGAAAAGGGACTTACTAAAAGGGGCCCTATTGTGCTGCTTGGGGTGTTCCCTTTCCTGCATTGTGTTATATATATATATATATTTTTATATAAATGGATCAGGACAAAAAGTGAGAGAATGTTTTTTCCTGAAACGTTCAGAATCTCTTTACACAGAGGTATATATTATATTCGTTATGTAAAAGACATGAACAAGTGGATTTTGCATAATAGGTGACCTTAAAGTTGTGGGAGATGGTATAAAACAAGTCTTTGTGTAGATACAGTAGTTAAAGCAGCAAAGTGAAGGATGATGCATAGCCTCTCATCTCTTACCAGTTTCTCTCACCCTGGAGCTGTTACATTACACAAATTACTCTGTGGTCTAAAATACAGTAGCGACGAGGTCATAATTATTTTACCGTGCAATATGTGAGGCTATTTTCTGATACCCTTTGCTCCCGAGTAGACATGATCTGAAAATAGATGAATTTGGCAACAAGGTCTGAGCAGAGGTTCAAATCAATCGTTAGACATTGTTGATTTCTACTTTTCAATCCAGGCTGAAGACTTTTCTTTTTGCCGCTGCTTTTAATTGAACTATTCATATCCTTACACTGCACTATAACTTTTATTCAAGTATTTTAAAGTGGACCTATTATGCTGTATTTAAAAAAAATGTATAGTAGGGCCATACCTATACAAAACATGTCTGTGAAGTTTTTTGCTTAAAATACCAAACGGATCACCCATTGTAGCCATGCCTCACACTGCTCATACCCCTCTTTTGCAGCCCTGTTGCAAACAGGCGGATTCTGCTGCTAGCCACCCCCCCTTTGTAGCGTCACGCAGCTTTCCCCTGCTACCGGGAGATCTCAGCTAAACGCTGCGGTGATTAAATGCCGTGTTATGCTCCTAACCACTTCAAGCTTTATTTCTGAAACAGTATGGAGCTCAAACCTTTCTCTCTCGCAGGGTTTACCACGAGGACATTACGTTACACATATTCTCTCCAGTAGCCTACAGTGTTAGCTCCATGGTTAGCTCTGAGTGTTAGCATGCTTGCTAATGTAAACACATGGCATATTACTCCCAAAACACGCCGCGCATTGTTTCTGATACAGCACATAGCCCGACATGTTCTTTCTTAAGTGTTTACCGCTAGAACAGTGTCATTATATGGATTATATATAGGGATGCACGATATTGGGTTTTTGAAACCGATACAGATACCGATAACTTCCTGCTTCTCAAGACCGATACCGATAACCGATAATAAAAAAAGATTTACGCCACTAATTATTTTAACGCGATTAACGCATGTGTATTTTTTTTCCTCGGCCGCCCCGTAGTTTCAGAGCGCACCGAGTTTAAAATACCATCTACAAGCTGATGCTGACAGCCCCGCTCCTGCCGCTCGCTTGTGCCACACTTCCACACCTCCTCACCGGCTGTGTGTGTGTGTGTGTGTGTGTGTGTGTGTGTGTGTGTGTGTGTTGTGTGTGTGTGTGTGTGTGTGTGTGTGTGTGTGTGTGTGTGTGTGTGTGTGTGTGTGTGGTGTGTGTGTGTGTGTGTGTGTGTGTGTGTGTGTGTGTGTGTGTGTGTGTGTGTGTGTGTGTGTGTGTGTTGTGTGTGTGTGTGTGTGTGTGTGTGTGTGTGTGTGTGTGTGTGTGTGTGTGTGTGTGTGTGTGTGTGTGTGTGTGTGTGTGTGTGTGTGTGTGTGTGTGTGTGTGTGTGTGTGTGTGTGTGTGTGTGTGTGTGTGTGTGTGTGTGTGTGTGTGGGGTGTAGCATCTGGTGCTAGCTAGCTGCGCTAACGGATATAAGGAGCTGTTTAAATGAAAACAGAGGAGCGACATTTCGCCACAACTGCGCCGAGCACTTGACTTGATGCAGGAAGCAGACAGCGGGACATTGTAGGAGAAGTCAGCACGGATAGTGCAACATGATTGCAGCTCCGGTTCGAGCATATGCCTTGAGTTGCACATCGCTCCAGCGCGCGTGCGCACACACACACTTTGTATTGTATTATTGTCTTCGTACGCTTTTAACACACCATCGTAGCGATGGCGATGTTTCAGGTGACTGATCAGGTTCGATGTATTGGGGAGCGCTGGATTTGTGAAGAACTCCCCTCTTCCTAAACCACTAACACCACAGTACTGGCAAAACGGGAGGAGCCGAGTGAAAATCAAGCGCCCCTCATCCCAATCCACCCACACCGCAGTATTTTTTTCTTTTTTACCCCAAAAATATATTGTATATTATCGGGGCTATTAATACTGGTATCGGTTTATCGGGATGACGTCATAATTCCTAATATCGGATCGATAATTATCGTGCATCCCTAATTATATATATATATATATATATATATATATATATATATATATAGAACAACTTTACTCTAAGCCTCCAGCAGACATCCTGCTGAATACACAGACACACAGCTGCGACTGTATACGGAGACGATGGGTTGGGACGTGTCGCGTGTGCCGGAGACGATGGGTTGGGACGTGTCGCGTGTGCCGGAGACGATGGGTTGGGACGTGTCGCGTGTGCCGGAGACGATGGGTTGGGACGTGTCGCGTGTGCCGGATGTCGCCAATGAAGTAATAGGAGCGGAAATTCTGGATCTGCTTGTTGGCACCCCCCTTCTTTATTTTTGAGATGTGGGTACGGAGGAAAAGAGAGGGTTTTGTTTTCCGACACTGTGTTCCCTGACACACCGGGGACACATTTATGTATAAAAGACATCAAAAAGTGCATTTTGCACGATAGGTCCCCTTTAACTTTTAATGTTTATTTTATTATCTTTGCTTTTTAATGACTATTTCCTTAATGTCTTTCTTTTCTGTGAAGCACTTTGAATTTCCTTGTGTTGAAAGGTTCTATATAAATACACTACAGTGTTGCGATGTTATCCACCATTATAAACATTCTTTATTTTATCTGATTAATAATCACTGTTGATATTTAAATCTCGCCAAGTCTGCCGTCACTGAAACTGTCACAATTAAATGGCTTTTTTTGGCAGCAGAGACGGGGAGTGTGTGGGACTGTTGGACCGTGACATAGTGTTGCTGACAGTTTTATTGTACACGTTATCAGCTGGATGAGAGACCGCCCTGATAATAAGATGAGTCCCTTTTTGCAACATCTGCTTGTAGATAAGACTTTTTAAAAGTTGAGAGAGATTTTGAAACGAAACGAGGTTCACAGAAATGATGTTGTAAACTCATCTCGGCAGGATTACAAAAAAAAAACCCTATTCAATTTTTAAAGTGGTCCCAAAGATATACGGCGGATACTCAAATATACCCAGAAAAAAGTATTTTATCAACACTGCAATGCAACATGTGCGCTGTTTGAGTGCACTCCTAGTTCTATATCATTGCCACAGTTCATTAAAAAAACATTATATTATCATCAAAAAAATCCATTATAGGAAAACTGGGTAGAAATGCTGTCATCAAATCTAAACCTTGGGGCTATGGAGGTTTCTCCTTGCATCTGACCTATATTCATATTCATGGCACACTAGACGATCACCTCGTGCTGAAACACACATGTTAACTCAAACACAGAGATACTCTGTCTTTAGATATCTTCAGATAGGTTTACTTCTATATGGCTTCTTGCTTTTGATACATTTGCTTCTGACATTGAAAACTTAAAGTGGACCTATCATGCTATATTTGAAAAATATATTGTAGGGCCATACTTATACAAAACATGTCTGTGAAGTGTTTTGCTTAACGTACCAAACAGATCCCCCATTGTAGCCATGCTACTGCTCATACCCCTCTTTTGCAGCCCCTTAAAAAGAGGAGGCGGAGCTAATGCCTGATCAGAATTCTACCGGAGATAAAGTTAAATTCTGCTGTGATAAAACACCATCCTGTTCTAAACCACATCAAGGATTATTTCTGAAACAGTTTGGAGCTCAAATGCTTTTTCTCTCACGGGTTTATCACAAGGGGAGTTCCTTTTTTTTATTTCCTGCTTTTTAAACACAAGTGCCCTACAGCAGGGGTTCCCAACCCCCGGCCACGGACCGCTACTGGGCCGCGAAATAGCCGAGTAATATTTGCAGAATTATAAATATATAAAAATATTTTATCATGTTTTTTCGCACCTATACCAGTCATATTATTTCATCCAGTAGCCTCGTTAAACTTTCCCCAGAAAACAGTTGAAAATGGCTTTTATGATGTTCCGAGAGATTCGGCAGCTCAGCCTAAGGTCTAGCCTCTCGTGCGCACGAGAAAGTTACCGGTGCGCCAAGTAGGAAGTAGGGATGGGAATTTGAAAGCAAATGTATATTCGAATATTCGACCCCCAAAAAAAAAGTTAACCGGTTAACCGAAATGTACATATCCTATTATTTAAAAAAAAAAAAAGTGGAAAAGGATTTTACAAACATTTGAAAGATAAATAGATACATGTTCAAATAAGTAAAGAAACCAAGACGAATTTGTCAAATGTATTGAACTGGTGATCACAGTTTGAACAGTTGACAGCTATAGGCCTACAGCTTTCACGCTTAAAACATAACTTGGTTTTGAAATTAAAGACGGATCAAACACGAACAACAAAACGGGTTAGGGTAACGTCACCCTATTACAACAGAGATCAACAACCTGTAACCGGGCCTGTGCACAGAATGCAGCTCTTCAATACTCATTCTTCTACTCAGGGGAGAGGCGGGTGTGGAGGCGATACACAATCAGGCCAGCTGTAGAGAAGACCCTCTCAGCTGGGATGTGGGCATAAGATGAGGTTTGAGTCTGCGTGATCTGGAGGGGCAGCAGCCATATCATTAGCTAGAACTAGATCTGATGGATTTGGACATAAACGCGAGTGAAGTATAACCGGAGAGAGATCAGCACCTGCAGCTCTGCACACCTTTAGACCTAACCCATTTAACTATGGCACTGTCGTATACATTGAATTATTCCATTTGATAATATGTAATCAACTTAGGCACCTCTCCCAAAAAATAAATAAAAAATATTCATAACTCATATTCGAATACCTGAATAATTTTGAATATTGGATTAATCGTTCCCATCCCTAGTAGGAAGAGGAGCGCGCAGGAGACAACCATTTCATTGCAGACTGTTATGTGTATGTGGGGAAAACGCAGTGCATACATTATTTGAGATATATTTCAAACTCCGACTTCATTTTAAGGACATGTCGGCCAGGGGTGTAGAGCTATTTGTTTAAGCACCGGATTGGCAACATAGGAGAGTCTGTAAACCAGTCTGCCTTGATCTATGAATTCATGTCCGGGACTCTCACGGTATCTGCTGCCACAGCTGTTCTATGGAAGGAAAGCCTCCTTCACTTCATGAAATGGCTGCAGCATCAGGAGGCTCCGAGAGCTGTGCCTTTTTACGCACCGCCTTCGCTGTGTTTACCTTCTTCAGAACAGCTTAAGAGTGACTGCAGGCCGCTACGTGTTAACTACACACACCTCTATATACACACACACACACACACACACACACACACACATCGACACATATCAAACTGCCCGATTATTACTCGTTTTATGACGGAGATGTCATATCTTCTGAAAACAAATGCCAGTGACACACACACACACACACACACCCACACACACACACTGGATTATCCGTAAATCATACAAACAAAACCAAAACGTTGATTTATCCGTTTTCCCATTTTGGTTTAAAAACGGAATAACGTCGGTTTTCTGTTTTTCCGAGAAACACCGGTTCTTTTTTTTTAACGTTGTTAATATGTTTTGGATGCATATTGTTCTAGTATTTGTTCAGGCTGTTGCATACAATTAGTCACTGTTGCTACCTGCTGGTGAGTAAATATTAAAATCAGTTAAAATTGACAACCGGGCGATTATTTATTTGTTTATGTATGTGCCGGTCCTTGGCACAATAAAGGTTGGGAACCCCTGCTCTACAGCACAGGTCAGCTCCGAGTGTTGGCGAGTCTTGCTAATGTAAACAAAGACAAGGTTACGTCCAAAATACATCAGGCATTGTTTCTGATTGCAACTTTCTGTGGGTCCGCCGCCGATTTGACGTCACTGAGGCCATAATTGGCAAATTTGAATGTTTTCATTTAAAATGTCAATAATCTGTCTTTAGTTGATTTATGTAGTTAACCCTTTTTTTATTTCAATGGGAGGTCCAGTAAGCAGATAACTGTATTTGTATATCGTAAGAAAGCGTCACATTGAAGTGTTTTCCATTATGTCTATGTAGTCCTTGCGGCATAACAAGTTAATTAGGTCTTCCCCTTAGAAATAGCCATACGTTCCCATTGATCTACTACATTATTAGAAAGGGACATATGGAACACTTTCCTATAAAAGCCTGGATGCTCTTGTCCTTGTATAACTATATACCTTTTTTTTCTGTCTTGTATTTTTCAATGTGAATTGAGGCATCAATGGTTTGTAACACTGTGTACCTGTCAGCTGTTTGCTGGATGTGTAAAGAATGAGTAGAGATGAGAACATGTGCTGTAGGGCGAACAGCGGTGAATAATTTAGCATCTCTTCTCGTATTTCCCTGCCTTTTGGATCGGACTCCTTTTTGTGTATTACATTGTGTTTGTAATCGTGACACTGTGGATCCCGTTTCCTAGAAAAGTAGTTCTCAAAGTGGGTGACACGGTTCTCTGGGCTGCCTTGAGGATAGGCCAAAGGTGCCGTAAGATTTCACCTCATAAAAGGGGAAAGGCAAAATTGAAGTTCAGCCTGTTAGGAAAGCTGTTTAAAACGTAGCTAAAGACACTCACAGTTGGTGGTTGTCATTGAAATACAACACACTCTCCGGCTCAGGAGGTTTTCAGGAGCTCAGCAACAAAAAGTGACCGTGAGTGAGTAGTGAAGTGAATTTAGCCATTTCTTAAATTATTTCTGGATTACTCCGCCACCACACAACCTTGGAGGGTTCAAGCTAGGCAAGCACAAACGAAAATAATTAAATCTAGGAAAGAGCACTTAGCAATAACTCACCCTACAATAACTCAGACAATCTGAACATAAAGCATCCGTTTTTACACCGTGGTCATTTTAGGGAGGTCTTGCTTTTATGTGAAACGTCTAAATCTTTAGTTTTGTACATGTTGGCCTTAACATGGTATAGTAGCATAGGTATACATATTGTTGTATACATGTTATACTGTATATAATATAGGAGTACAAAGTGCACAGTTTTACTTTAAATCTTTCATTTAATTGTATATTTTATGAACATTTTAATTTGCCTTTCTATGTTAATACAATTATTAATTTGTGTGTGCATTCAAAATGGAGAAAATGTCACCAAACATAAATACATTGTAACACTAGGTGAACAGTTTTTCTTCAACTGCTTACATTTATATACATACTTTTCAATTAGATTGTATTGGACATTTTACTTTCAATTTCCATGTCTAAATAAATATCTTAAAATGAATAATAGATATACAATTATTTGATTAATGTTATTTTTTGTGCACATTCTTATTTATTTATTTATATTTGTATTATTTCATTCTTAAATGGAGAAAATGTCACAAAACCCACTTTCCTTCAGGATATATAAAGTAGGCTTGTTCCTATTCTGACAAGACTATAATATATATCAAATATGGACAAAGTCTCAGTGACGTCACCCATGGGCTTTTAAAGACCCGTCCCTCAAAGCCTAATAATGTGTGACTTTAAGCTTTACGAGGGGTGTGTTTTATCAAAGGCTACAGTTGTCATGAATTGAAAAATGCATGTTGTCAGAATCTTTCCATTCAATGTTTTCCAACCAGCAGCTCGTTGCCTATTAAACATCCTAACCCTAAGAGGTGGGATCTGGATTGTGTCCATGATGTCTTTAAATTAACCCCTTTTCAATTTTCTCCACCTACAGACGAGGACTGAATCCACCCCACAGAGTCAAGTCCATCTCCATGACAACTTTTACACAACAGGAAATCGAGTACTTACAGAAACACGGCAATGAGGTAAAGCGTGATGGTGACTGAACTTCCTGTTAAAGTTGTTATGATTGAGGTCAGCTCTCCTGCTGCTTTTGAGGGTATGCAAATCATCACAATCATGCTAGTGTCTTGTCTATCTAAAGCTGTTTGATCAATGTTTTATAGTAACCTTTAGTCTAGCTTCCCCGCAGCGAGTTGTGATAAAACCCTGCAGCTCTATTCAGACATTTAGTTTTCTGGGTTTGATTAAAGCTGCTTGGTTGAGCTTCACAGTCCTCATCAAAGGCCCGCATCAGACACCTGCTTCAGTCAATATTCATTGTATACTACTAGGGCTGCACGATATTGGAAAAAACTGATATTACGATATATATTTGTTCCCCCTACGATTATATATTGCGATATGAACAAAATACAGGAATTTAAGAAAAGACAGCTTTTTTTTGTCCGCAAACCATCCTTTCTTGAACTTTAATGCTATACAATTGGTATTTTTTTTTAACGATATTTAACCGGATGAAGGATTTTAGTCACGGACGTCTGGATCTTAAGCTATCAGAGCAACAAGCTGAGCTAGCTCGGTTAGCAGCGCCGAACTGAGAAACACATGCAACTACTTTATTCAGTGTTTTTACCTTTAATCACCGGGTCCGTTTGCTTTGGAGATTTGATTGTGATTGGTGGTTTGCTGTGCATGCAGAGCCTGCATGTCACTCACTCAAGTCCCCCTGACATGAGAGCCGCGCGAGTTTTCCTTTTGTAGCAAGCAGCAAAAGAATTGTAACATGACGTGTTTGAGTTAATTTGCCTACTTAATATCGCACGTCGTAAAAATTAGATATATGTGAATATCGCGCATTCGATTATCGTCACGACACGATATATCGTGCAGCCCTATATACTACCTGTCCAACTCAAACAAGAATACAAATAATAATACCGATTGAAATACATACTTTTTTATATAGCGCTTTTCCCAGTGCTCAAAGACGGTTTAAAAGGTAGACCCTCCAGAAAAACGCGGGCTAAAATCCTTGATTATGCGATCAAACATGCAGGGTTTTATGCGGTGAAATTGCGGGAAGTTGCGAAATATGCGGAAAAAATAAATATTGGGCTGTCTTATTTATTTATTCTCTCTCACACACAACCTGCCACTAACGTTAAACCCCCTTACTATTCAATTAAACACAATCAATGTTTATTTATTGTAAAAGCAATTGGGCTATTTTAATCACACTCTATCTCTCACACACACACACACACACACACACACACACACACACACACACACACACACACACACACACACACACACACACACCACACACACACACACACACACACACACACTTCTCCGCCTCATTCTGTTTTCATTTACTCGTTCGTTATCTGACCAGCTTCAATCTTGTAGGCTACTCACTTCGTTTCTTGTAGCCCTCGAAAGGGTTTTGGAGGTCGATGCCTCGGTGAACGTGAGTTGTTTGGCTTTCTTGTCCGCAGCAGCAGAAAGCATTTTCGAATGTTTGAGTGAATCAAAGTGGGTCGTCACCGTCGATCTTCTCTTATGCACAGTTGCACGGGGTGCAGAATAGTTTCCCCACAGACATCGGGGTACTGCTTTGCCCGGTCTTTAGCAGAGATGTTCGTCGGTAAATGAGATGGATTAGATGTTTTCATCTTGGTGAAGAGAAACTCTCGTGTGAGCTCCACACGTTCACTCTACGGTGTTGTTTACCTTCTGTGATGCGCGAGCTGATGACGTCGCGCATCATCATCATCACTTCAGGTCAAGACGAGTTCACTTTTTTTTTTCTCAACTTTGTGTGGAAAAATGCGGGGATTATGCGGCCTTTTGATAAATATGCGGCTTTTTAAAAATATGCGCCATTTTGCTGATTATGCGGTAATTTCTGCGATCGCAGAATCGCGTTTTTCTGGAGGGTCTAAAAACGAATCAGAAAAGAACCACAAAAATAGAAGTCCTCATCCAAGTGAAAGAAGAAATGGGGGATTGGGGGGATGAAGATTAGAGATTGAAAGAAAAGTAGAATTGAAGTAAAGAAAGTTATCAACAAGCCGGGGAAGAAAGCCGATCCAGATCTCTGGGATTACAGAAGGTCTGGAGAACTGGATGGTCGTTTTTCACACGTTCATCAGACCGAGAAACTCTCAAGGATTATAAATTGCTCCGTCTGTTGGATTAAAAGTAGTCAATTGCTTGCTCACATATTTCAGTTTTTAATTTCAGCCTTGCTATTAAAAGGGGCATTGAATTCCAATGACCTACTTGAGTTAATTACCCACACATTAAATGCATACAAATGAATAAATACTTAGTAGAGTAGCAAACACAAATGTGTTCTCCACAGAGGAGCCCACGTGCATTCTCATTCACGGGTCATTTCTGGTAAATGGGGTATAAAATTAGAGCGACGCCACCTGGGGAGAACAAACTATTAAAAGCCGAGGCATGGCAGGAGACTCAAGGTTGGAGCTGATGCATACGTCCTTTATGTCGGCTACATAAATATTACCGCCCACACGTTGCCTTTTGCCTCTCCTCAGGGCGCGCTTGACACATGGCTTTTGTATTTTTCAGCATTTGCACATTTTACTAATTAAAAAATCTAAGCTGGCCTGTTCAGCAAATCCAGCTAAAGAAATAACAGCAGCAGCAGAAGCTTATATGCAACATAAGAGTCACACTTCCTTGTAGCACCATACAGTAGCTTCATTTACAATGCAGCAGCCTATACCGAGGGCACACACGCATGAAGCTTATAAATCTGTCTTTAGAGGATTAGGCAAATACTTTAGGAATGCTTTCAAAAACCCAAAGGCCAGAGAAAGGTTAGACTGAGACAGATTTTGCATATCAGAGCTGTGTCGAGCCTGTGTTTCCAAACATGAGGCCAAGAAGTTTGTTCGTGCCGGCACCGCATAAACAGGTCCGTTTCCGCCGGTTGTTAAACAACATCGTTATGGGGAAATGCAAGTCTGCGTCCAAATGGTTGGAAGATAAGGAGGAAGGACAATCAATACTGTATATAGTCAATGTGAGGTAAAGTGTGTCGCCAAGGTAACCGGTTAGAACTCCAAGTGGCGATGAGGTCTTAAAATGTATGGAAAGGGTCTTTAAAGGTTACATCTGACTTCAGGATTCCTGCATACACCCTGGGTAAACATTACGGGAGGTCATTTCTTTAAATTGAGCAAAACCTCCTGAATGCATTTTGGTTTTCGAAGTTCACTGTGACCTCGAGTCAAAACACATTTTTTGTCATAATTAAAGAATTCATGTCTTATTTATGACAACTCATACAAATGTCTACGAGGACGGACATGGATATGTTGAGCTGGGGTGGGATTTCTAGTCTCGTTCAAATTATACTTAAAGGTGGGGTAGGTAATTCACTTCAGAAACACTTGTTGTATTCCATGGAATGCTCTTAACGTCCCGATAGCAATGAATATATTAAATGCTTTGACAAAAATACATAAAAAAGTCATCAGTGGAAGCCATGGCGCTGTAAAAAGCACGACCAATCATCTGAGCCGGCCCCGCTAAAGTAACTGGACGGCCTACCTGCCTGTCAGCCTTCCATCTGTGCACAAACTTATCTCGTGCCCTCATTGGTCATGTGCGCGTTCGTGTGTTGGAGGAGGGGCTCTGTGAGGAAGTCTGAAGGAAGGGGCAGATTTCTTTCCGGCTCCGTAGTTTGAAATTCTAGCGCACTCGAGCTGGTTTCTCCACTTTTACCTACCCCACCTTTTTAAGATCTTATTTATGACAATTCATACAATTGTCTACGAGGACGGACATGGATATGTTGAGCTGGGGCGGGATTTCTAGTCTAGTTCAAATTAAAGTTTAACATCTTTTGAGTATCGGACTGAAAAAAAAGCCACATTTTAAAAAACATCATTTCTTTTTATGTTGAGATACTTTGCTGGACATTTTATCGAACACACAACTCATAGGTTAGTCTAGTAGTCTGCAGAACTAATCATTAATGGACATATATGTTCACTGCAGCCCTGGTCTATGGATGATTAACTGTATAATCTCTGTTTACCCGTAGCATATCTTTTAAATTCCTTCTCTCACTAACGATTTAATGCTTAAATATGAATGTTGACAAATGTATTTCTCCGTCTCATCTGTTCCGCTGCCCTGTGTGTTTTCCAGGTATGTAAACAGATCTGGCTGAGCCTCTATGATGACAGAACCACCTCAGTACCAGACTTCAGAGAACCGCAGAAGGTCAAGGAGTTTCTTCAAGAGAAATACGAGAAAAAGAGATGGTAAGTCAGTTTTACAATCTGGCAGTGTGAGATATGAACGATCCTCTGGCACCGCGCTGACACGTTAGCTCTTCTTTGTCTCACAGGCAGCTCGTAGCGTTTAGCCTCCAGCTATCCACCAGATAGCCCAATGTAGGTCACGACAGTCAAGATGCTTCATGTGTGAGATCTTGTTGTTCAGTGTTATGATTGTGCTTCAACATTTATGAAGTTTAGTACAGTTGTGACTGTGAATGGCCTAAGGGGAGTCAAACAAGTGCCTGTTAAATGCAAATGAGGGGTCCTCATCAAACTAAATATTCCCTATCTGACTGTTGGTTTCAGCAATTAGACTGTTTCGACATACACTGAACAAAAATATAAACGCAACACTTTTGTTTTTGCTCCCATTTTTCACGAGATGAACTCAAAGATCTAAAACATTTTCTATAAACACAAAATAACCATTTCTCTCAAATATTGTTCACAAATCTGAAAAAATCTGTGATAGTGAGCACTTCTCCTTTGCCGAGATAATCCATCCCACCTCACAGGCGTGGCATATCAAGATGCTGATTAGACAGCATGATTATTGCACAGGTGTGCCTTAGGCTGGCCACAATAAAAGGCCACTCTGAAACGTGCAGTTTTGCTTTATTGGGGGGGGTCTGGGGGGGTCCGAAAACCAGTCAGTATCTGGTGTTAGGGTTAGGGTAATGTTGTGAATCGAGTGGCCCATGGTGGTGGTGGGGTTATGGTATGGGCAGGCGTATGTTATGGACGACGAACACAGGCCACTCGATTCACAACATTACCCTACCCCTACCCCTCACACCAGATACTGCCTGGTTTTCGGACCCCCCCAGACCCCCCCAATAAAGCAAAACTGCACGTTTCAGAGTGGCCTTTTATTGTGGCCAGCCTAAGGCACACCTGTGCAATAATCATGCTGTCTAATCAGCATCTTGATATGCCACACCTGTGAGGTGGGATGGATTATCTCGGCAAAGGAGAAGTGCTCACTATCACAGATTCTTTTCAGATTTGTGAACAATATTTGAGAGAAATGGTTATTTTGTGTATGTAGAAAATGTTTTAGATCTTTGAGTTCATCTCATGAAAAATGGGAGCAAAAACAAAAGTGTTGCATTTATATTTTTGTTCAGTTTACATTATTACACCCATTGGTTAAGGTCGTTCTGCTTCTGTGGGCTCTAACTGTTCATTCTCTGACGTTAGAGTAAAGCGCAGGGCATGTCTCAACGTGACACCATTTGGCTTTTTTTACTTTTCACACACACCGTTCTCCTGAAACACCGACCTGTCTGCTGGCTGCAAATCACATTTCCAACCAAATGAGCCTTCTCTGTTTTCACATTTGGATTTGCAAAATGCTTAACAAGACCGTACACAGCCTTATTTTGAAAACCCTCGATCATGTCACATCTTGTTATTCCGTCAGGCATTAGCCAGCTTCCTGTAGTGTAGTCAAGCTTGGTGAGTAACGGATGACATGCAACGGGAATACATAATCGGGATGCAAAAATAGTTGCATACATAAAAATTGTTTAAATCAGATTACTGCTACACGTCTAAAAATGGCCGATTACTAGCGGGTGTTAAAAGGATCAGATGATGTCTCTTCTCTGTTCTGTAGGATAATACCTTTTTAAGTGTGAATGTATACGTCTACTGCCTGAATCTGCTTTGTGGTTTTCACTTTCTTTGGATCATTTGTTCTGTTTTTAATTCAGTAGGTGAACCTATATGTTCATAAAATAGTGTGTGTGAGCTCACATCCTCGTGGATTCATCTTCTCATTACAGACACATTTCCTAACATTCGGTCTATATGCTGTGAAATGTATTATCTCTTGGATTTACACACGGCATCTATTGCACGTCTGTCCTTCCTGGGAGAGGGATCCCTCCTCTGTTGCTCTCCCTGAGGTTTCTCCCATGTTCCCTTTAAACTGTGGGTTTTCCCTGGAAGTGTTTCCTTGTACGATGTGAGGGTCTGAGGACAGAGGGTTTGTGGACAGAGGGTCTGAGGACAGAGGGTCTGAGGACAGAGGGTCTGAGGACAGAGTGTCGTTTTTCTCATACTGATATTCTGAACAATCTGTGTTGTTGTATTTGCTGTAAAGTGTCTCGACTGTAGGCTATTTTTATTATATGTACAGCACTTTGGCTCCACCAAAAATCGTTTATAAATGTGCTATATAAATAAAACTTGATTTGATTAACTGTGTTAAACTAACACTAAGCATTTTCTGTCAGCTCAGATTTCACTTCTGCTTTTTAAAACTGTAGTGTGTGCTCATGTGTTTCATTGTTGGTGTATCGGCTGCTGCTTGAATATGTTTCACGACACATTTGGGATCCTAAAGATGTTGGTTTCTTCTTTTCCAAGGTCACATTGTTCCGTGGTTTTACATAAGAATATTAAGTCAAATTCATCTTGATGATATTGCATTTGATACTGACGTAATCCAAAAGTTACACAAAGTAATCAGGTTACATTTATTTTATATTTTTACTCGGAAGACCGATTACATGTTTTTACAGCTAACTATTAAATGTGACAGGACACATTTTTAAAGTATCCCTCCCACCCTTTCCCAGGCACGTTCCTCCAGAGCAGGCGAAGCCCGCGGCCCCCGTCCACGCTTCCATCTCCGGCTCCTCCAACAGCAGCACCAGCAGCACCCCGAGGTCAGACCCCTCAAATCCCTGCTGGGGGAGTCTGCCCCCTCCCTGCACCTCAACAAGAACACCCCCCCCTAACCAGGTGAGATTCATGCGGCGTACGTACCATACGATATTACTTTAATGGTCAGATCAAGACTGAAATGTAACTTTGATCATAGCAGCTTCATGTGTAACATCAACATGGACAAATATCAGGACACAGTACATAACAAACAACAACAAACATTTAACATAACAATCACTGAGAGAAAACATGCTCAAAGGGCCTTTGATCTGGGATGCAGCTCTGTATTTACTGTGAGGATTGACTGGAGCACAAAGGATGCTTCAGTCTGACTTTATTGAATCGCGGGACCCTGTATCTCCGATTAGATGGATTTGTTACTGCTGTCAGAAACCCATGAAGGGCTGGTAACATTTGATAAATGTACTTGAAACAACTTGAGTATTTGAATTCCTTTAAAGGGTTTTATTGTTATCAATGTCTTAGTCTACCCACTGACACTGATTTCATCTTTCCTTGCTTTTTACATGAATACTTAGACATTGAAAACATAGTGACAGACACACTCGTAATTGTGAATTTTAATATTCAAAGTTTATTTTTGTATTTTTATTTGTATGCTTCTTCGTAACATTAAGCTGTCTTTGGCTCTTTTCTGCTGTAACAATGTGCATGTCCCCTCTGTGGGACGAATAAAGGTATTCTGATTCTTCTTTAGTCGAGTGAAGGTCGTTCAATCAAACCTTAATTCCTACTGACAAACATATACATATTTCTAACTCCAGTCTCCAGTGGTGAGCCGCGGACAGAGCCAGCAGCAGCAGCCGTTCCACGACAAGAGGTTCGACCTCCTCAGTGAACTGGGGGGAGACATCTTCGCTGCCCCGCCCAACATGAACGCCGGAGCCAGCTCCAGTTTTGCCAACTTTGCACATTTCAACAGCCACACAAGTAAGGAAACGACCGATTGTTTGACTCGCATACATCTGTGACAGGGTGCAGGAGTTGAGCAATCATTTAGGGTTGGGTGTGCCTTTCTAAATGTGGAAGTTGTGTCTGTCACATTCGGCCCCATTGTGCTTTTTGGCACTTTTCCTTTCCTGTGGTTTTTGTGCATGAAAAGGGAATGCGACCTTTCCAAACGGTTGACCAATCACAACAGAGCCGGACAGCTAACCAATCAGAGCAGACTGGGCTCTGGTTTCAGACATTTCAAATGCTTAAGGTGATTAAACAGACACTGATCCATCGCCTCTTAAAGTCTCTGGCAGATGTTTAAGATGCAGAAACTGTAACATTTCACAATCACTAACTACATTATGGGATAGTCTATGGACAGGCACATCTCCATGGTAACTAATGCCTGTACCTAGAGATATTGGTGTTTGTTTCTGTTGGAGGATAATGTCCTCTCATCCCAACAAAAGAGCCATACAGACTCATCCGTAATGCTGCGACAAAAGTGGATCTCCACAAAGCAAGCACAACTGTACATCTGTGTTTAGTGCGACACACACACACATTTAGAGTTATAGGCTCTGCAGAGGGAATCTAATGAGGTGGTGAAAATCCGACTATCTTTCCCGCCTCTTAAGCCGTATTTCATCGTCATGTGACACCACTCTATGATTTGTCTTTCACATCAGCACTTAATCCATTATATTTGCGGTCTGTCATCCATGCCATTTGTCATGATATGTATAAATCCATTGTTTTCCTCTCATTGTGTTTTTTGTTTTTGTTCACCCGTGTGTCTGAACCTCATCCTGACTCCACCTCAGCTGCACAGAGTGCCAACGCAAATGCAAACTTTGCTAATTTTGATGCGTTCGGGAGCACCTCTGGGTCCTCAGGTGGCTTCCCCTCAGCACCTCAAGCCCAATTCCAACCCTCGAATACAGGTAGAGCGAGCTCCCTTCACCGGACACATTGCACACATCCACACCACTAAGGCATTTGCTTGTGTTCTGAAACCCATGCATGTATTAGAGAATATACAATTAGGCTCAACACAAGGCCATGTTTTCTGTCATGTCATGTTTCCATTTGTGTTTGTGTCAGATTGTAATGCATACCATCTGCTCGCCTTTCCATACTGTGTGTGTTCATTCATCTGGTGTCACATGTTAAAGTGTACTGAGCACTCCACTGCAGACGGATTAGAAGCATTTGCTCTAAGCACCACTTTTAGCATATCACTATTTTGACCTACTTTAAAAAAAGAAAAAAAAGCTTCATTTTACATTTGATACGCGCTGGGTTATTTCTGGTTACTCATTTGTGTGGAATGTCAACAACAAACCTACGTTTATGAGGCAAGAATCTGTTGTGTACCAGAGCATTGAACTACTACCCTTTTTCAAACTGAATGTTGGGCAATCAGCTATTACTATTACTATTTGCCATAGTAGGTGCATTGATAGCACAGAAAAAGCAAGACATCAAAACTAGACATAAGTGAACTCTCATCACCACAGACTGGAATCCTTATCAGATCCACTCATTAGGAATAACATTAGAAGGATATTGGACCTGAACACCAGGGTTTTACTGTTGTAATACTGGCCACACTGCTTATGTTCCTATAGGATTTCATAGGGGCTTAACACAAGTGCAAATATTTGCATCTCCACTGTGTATTTTGCGCAGTCACCAGTTGAAGAGGCCTATTGAGCTTTTTGAAGTGTTCCCGTTCCTTGTGTTTTTATATACGTGTCTGCAAAGGCTACAATTCCAAAATTCCCTCTCCCACACGCTCCTCTTTAAACTGCTTGTCTTCTGAAGCTGCCATTTGTATTCTGTGGTTTTAAAAAATACAAGACTGCAAACTGTTGTCCACCTTTTCCCTGTGTGTGTCATTCGGGTCCTTATTTGCCTCCAAGCCATTCTCATTTCAAGTCAATATTTGCTCAGCAGTCACTAGCTCTTTATATGAACCTCCTATGTCACATGCTCTATACTAAAACAGTGACTGTCATACACAAACACACAGCCTCCTCCCCTCCTCAGTTACATGTAGTATGCTACAGCGTCCTCTGCTGGAGATAAACATGAATAACTCTTTTGAGTGGAGCTGCAGTGCGATCTCTTAAGAGTGCCGTCCTAAAACCCGGAAGTAATCTCCATAGGATTTTGGAAAATAGCTGAAATAAGGTATGTGGTTGAAACACATTTAAGAGACAGATCACGGTTTGTTCAGCTGGATAATCTCCACATGTCTATCCTACTTTTATCATTTTCTAATCATAAATCTAGTCCCCAGAAGCAAAATGCTAACGTTATGCTATAAAGGAACTACAGCAGGGTCGCTGCTTCAACGTCACGCCGACTTAAGATCCATATTCAAAACTACAGATTCTAAATGGTACAAGTTGAAGCGCTTGTTTGAACAGTCTGCAGGAGGCAGGGACTTGCTTTCAAGCAGAACAGGGGGAACTTAGCGGGAGTGTTTACGTGTTCGGTGTAATGACGTACAACGACCTCGACAACTTCTGTAGTCCTATTCTACGGTGGCCCTGAAGTGCAAGACACCACAGCATTTCACATTGGACGGAAAGGGTATTCCTTTAGGGAGAACACTTCTTGTTTATGATTGGACAGAGCCAGCCATAGAAGCACTGCTGTGATTGGTTGTTTTTGCTGCCAGTCAAGAAATTACGCTTCGTGATTGGCCCAACACATCAGCCGTTATCTGTTAGCACACACTCAGAGCTCACAGCTCCTCATATCTGTTCAGAAACTGGCCAAAAGTTAAACATATACAAACCACAGACTGTCTGTGTCATGGCGAATACAGTCGCTGCTTTATTTATGTCTGTATGACGTTGTTGTGAGCGTGGACGGAGCAGCTACAGGTTAGTTTAGCCTGATCGAGCCGATTCCGATTTACATGGAGATACGGCCCGCCCCCTCTGCAGCGTCTTGTTTGAATGACAGGAGTAAACACAGAATTAATGCTTTATTAATTCATGGTTTGTAAGGGGCTTATCTCCATGTAAATACTATGGTAGACTACGCAATATTCGCATCGCTCTAATCGCTCGAGTTTCACCGCGGCTGTCAGCTGTGTTTGCTCCTGTCAATGCTGTCATTCAAACGAGACGCGCTGGAGAGGGGGCGGGGCTTATCTCCATGTATATCCAATGGGAGATACCAACTACAACAAAATGAACATATTTGACAGTGATTTAATTGTAATACACGTTTCAAAGTGATGCCGAAGTAACTACGTACCGATAACGGTTAGTAAAAACCATGAATTAACGCTTTGACAAGTCTGCAGACAAGACGGCAGGCGGAAAGCTTTTGAAAATGCGTGTTTTCTGAATGGAATCGGATCCATCAGGCTAAACTAACCTGTAGCTGCTCCGTCCACGCTCACAACAACGTCATACAGACATAAATAAAGCAGCGACTGTATTCGCCATGACATAGACAGTCTGTGGTTTGTACTTGTTTAACTTTTGTCTAGTTTCTGAACAGATATGGTGAGCTCAGAGTGTGTGCTAACAGCTGATGTGTTGGGACCATAGACTGTATATATAAAGGTTGGGACCAGTTGGGACATATTGCGCTGTCGGGCGTTGACCAATCATGAAGCGCCATTTATTGACTGGCAGCAAAAACAACCAATCACAGCAGTGCTTCTCTGGCTGGCTCTGTCCAATCATAAACAAGAAGTGTTCTCCCTAAAGGAATACCCTTTCCGTTCAATCTGAAATGCTGTGGTGTCTTGCACTTCAGGGCCACCGTACTATTCAGCCACTTGTTAACAACCATCGTTTTTCAGACACGTCAACTCTTCAGAAATCACCAGTGGGGTCGCTGCTGATGGATTTAATGTCGTAGAACAAAACGTGATCAGTCTCTTAAATGTGTTTCAACCACAGACCTTATTTCCAGCTATTTTCCTTAAATCCTATGGAGAAATTGCATTGCTTTCTATCGAGGAAACGGAAGTGGTAAAATGATAACTTACTTCCGGGTTTTAGGACGTGTCACTGTGGCACTCTATTGTTTGATGGATAAAAGCTTCCCTCTCTCTATCTCTTGGCTTTGTAAGATAATCCCTTTCTCACTTACGCTCACTCACTGAGCGATCTGGCCTAAGCTGTTCATGCTATCTCATGTGTTTGTGTGTCACCCTCTGCGTCAGATTTGCTTTGACTTCATGCTGTCTAATCTTTTAGTTGACGTCTTTTTATTTTTGTTTCTCCGCCCTGTCTTGCTCATTGCTCCATTTCTCCCCCCCTCTTATCATTTGGGCTGCCAGCGTTCACTGTGCTCTCATCCAGTCGCAGTTTGGGCGAGTTTGTCCCCGCCCTGCCTCTCCAGGTTGCACACAGTAAGTCTCTCTCTCTCTCCTTGACCTCTTAACAGCTTTCACCCTTTTTCCAACATCTAACGTGTAAACACTCTGATCCTCCTCTCCTCCGGCTGTGATGTGTCTCCGCATGTGGCTCTTTTTCTGTCTGTAACCAGGATATCCGCGGGGTCTTGAAAAGTATTAAAAGTTGATAAATCAATTTAGCGAAAATTAAGGCTGTTTAAAAAGTATTAAACGGCATTTTCAAAGGTATTACATGTTGTAGCTTGTTTTCAATAAGTATATAAATGGTCCAGAGAGGTTGTGTTCTACAGTCTGCCTGAATGTAATCATTGCGTAGGTGTGCAGTGTGATTCTGTGTAGTTTATTGATGGCATCCCGTTGGGTTTGCCGTCATCTGAAGGACATCGCACGCTCACTGCTTGATAGCGCGCGAAGGTCCGTTTACGCCGGTTGCTAAGCAACATCATTATGGGGAAATGCAAGTCTGCGTCCAAATGGTTGGAAGATAAGCAGGAAGGACAATCAATACTGTATATAGTAAATGTGAGGTAAAGTGTGTCGCCAAGGTAACCGGTTAAAACTCGAAGTGGCGATGAGGTCTTAACATGTATGGAAAGGGTCTTAAAAAAGGTCTTAAAAGGTTTTACATCTGACTTCAGGATTCCTCCAGTTACTCTGAATCACTGTCATTATAGTGAACCATTGTGGAGAATAGACCATGTGGAACTACAAGAGAATAGAACAAAGTGAAATGTGAAATGAAAAGAAGAGGATCAAATGGACATTGATAAAAACTAATGCTGCGCTATAATTAGATTACACAAAAACCCTTTGTCCTTGAAGTCTATTCCATTCGTTATTGATAGAAAAATGAATGCATAAAAAAAAGATAGTAGGCTACCTGTCCTTGTGTTAAAGGTAGTATAACAAATATTCAAGGCTATGCAATTAAAGAAATTGTTCAGTTTAATTAAATGGTGTGATGGTTTCAGTGGCACTACTTAAAATTGCCTTCCCTCAACTTTGCCTTCCCTCAACTTTAGGACAACAAAGAATAGAGTGGCGCAGGAATGAGTCCTACAACTGGAAATTAGTTAGCATTTAAGCACTAGCATTTTAGCTAGCTTTCTTGTTCTCAAAATCAACGTTTTTTTATAACGCGTTTGTGGGGAGAATCCTGAAGTAAGGTCTGCGGCAAACACAAGCATTATATATTTTTACATGCTTTGTTTTATGACATAAAATACGTGAGTAAATAACCAACTCCTGAATGTCTGAAATAACAATGTGTCATAAGGAGAAAACGAAACGTCAGCATGCCAACCATTAGCCACCTTTAGTTTAGCGGTGGTGACTGTGATGTCGTTTTATCGATAGCTTAACGTTAGCATTTTACTGATTAGCTTACTTTTTTCACCAATGTTCAAAGTGTTTTTATCATGCTGTGGTAACATGTTGTGGTGTATCAATCCGCTTGTTGCATACCAAGCAAATCAGTTCTCCCTGAATGTTTTTTTGAGTATGCTGCTTGAGATTAAGCAATATCTGTTTCCACCTGCCAGCCCTCTTAGACTACCCCAACACCCTCACACATGTCCGGACAGAAGCAGCAGCCATTACTCCACAAAAATCCATATTTCAAAATGTCTCTCTATGTCCTCATCTTGTTTTGCTCACAAAAAACATAAATGCTGACTTTCCATGTTAACTTCCATATGACAACCTGCTGTGATATCTTTACGTGTCTTTACGTTTTCCCATCAAACCTAAAATGTAAAAAAAAAAAAACTGTCAGCAGAACGGCTGCACGATTTGGAGAAAAAAGCGAATTGTGATTATTTTGAAAGATAATGCATTGCTAGACAATTATGAGTTTTATAACATTATTCATATCATTACAACATTTGTGTACGTGGTATGATCTTTTTAAGAGGATCTGTTGCTTTACCAAATCTTGCACTTACTGCCATTTGGATATGTATCATGCAAAAGTAAATGTTGGTGATTTTGATAAAGTTAAGATATAAAACGGTGGCAAAAGGCCCTAAATCAGTCTTGGTGTAAAACATAAAACCTGTATGACCCAAATATCTAGCGGTACAATGATAAGCAATTCCTGAAAAGGTGATATGCATCGTGTGCCTCTTATCAATCAATGTGAATTCTATGCATTCGTTTTAAAGGCTAATGGAGAGCTAGCATAGTGCAGTGTTGGAGAGGACATATTTTAGACATCTATCCACGAGATCAGTGTTTCTCAAACTTTTTCATACCAAGGACCACTTAACTAATAAAAAAACACGCGGACCACCTAACCCCACAAATATCCAAAATCACATCGTTTTTCTAGAACAGATTACAAATCGCCTGAAAATGGCACACAAGTGGCAACATGTGTGATGAAGGTGTTGCGCTGGGCTATATCATGCATCGAAACTTAAGCTCGCTCCATTGCGGAGATATTCCAGCGAGAGTGCGGAAAACTTAAATTAATGTATTAATTTCAAATGTGAAATTTTACCAATATACTCACGGACCACTAGGGGGAGCTCACTGACCACCAGTGGTCCGAGGACCTCACCTTGAGAAGCACTGCACTAGATAATGAAGGCAACTCCTCCTCAACTTGACCCTCCATGCAGCTTCTTCTCCCCCTCTCCACCGCATTGATGCCGTTACTCCAGAGGAAAAACAATCGAGGCCCCCCTTTATGACTTTGTAATCTCTCTCATGCATGTAGCGCCCCAGGGGAACGAGCAAATGCCAGTTTTGCACATTTTGACAACTTCCCAAAATCGTGTAGCGCTGACTTTGGATCCTTCAGTTCTCCCTCCCAGAGTCCACAGCAGCTGGCAGAGAAGCTGTACAGCAGGGCTATTCAGTTGGCTGCCCGGCCAAATCCGGCTCCGGGGTGATATTTACTGGCCCTTTGAGTGTATTGTTAACAAGTAATCTAATTTCTTTTTTTGGGGCCAGAGTGCCTTTCAGAGAGGTTATTAACAATTAAATTGAGAGATAGAGGGGAAGACATTGCCTGAACACTTCGGGTTTCGAACCCACCTACTAGCTACATCTCTGCGTGAATGATTAGATAATTTCACCTAAATGAAATCAAATGATGTTGATGGTTACATTAGCTTCACATGTACTGAGTTCTGATCTTGCCATTTCGATCCATAAAGGCCTTGGGGCTATGTTTGATTTAATTAAACACAATATATGCACTCCACTATGCTGTTGTAGTATTTACTGTATCTGAAGCTCTTAACATGATTGCTCATATTTCAAGCCATCTTGTTCCGGCCCCTTGCTTTGGATCATTGTCATCAACATTCCAAACTAATTTCATAGCCCTGCTGTACAGAGTACTAGCCTCCCTGCAGATGAATACGCAGTCCTGGCTGACCTGGATAACGTGTTGTTAAGCTCTGCCAAAACAGAGCAAGGTAACCCTCTCCTGCCTCGCCTGTTTATAGACCTAGTGTCGGGACAGATGTTACCCAAAAACAGAAGTAGTCTCAACAAAAAAACAGCCGTTGCATACATGTAAGTCCCTTTTGATTCTTCTTCCAACTGCAGGGACAGACCTAGATTCTATCACGAAGAGGCAGATTTAGGTTTTCTAGCAAACGCCTACTTCTGTATCACTTACATTTCGGCTAATCCTCGATTTGGATGTGTTTTGAGATGCCTTTAAAAAGTGGATCAGTGCTGCTGAACCTCAACCAGCCTGCATAGAGACAACAAGCCACTGCACACGGTGGAAACGCCTCCCTGTTTTACATATTTCTTTCATTTCATCTCTGACATGTACTGGGCTGGAGCTCAATACTGTATTTCTTTGCTATACATTCTAATTTATTTCCCATTATCTTGAATAGGTTCAATATGGCAGCTATCTCCGGACCTTTCTTTTTGTGTCTTTTACAATTAGGATTGAGCTCCTATATTAGTCGATGTGACGGGGATTGAACCGGGCTGTCTTGTGTTTCTCTTGCAGGAGCCGGTCTTGCTGCTGGGGGGGGCTCGGCAGGAGTTGGGGGTCCGCCTCAGAGGCAGCCAGGAGTCCCTGCAGGGTGCGACCGCTACGCTGCTCTGGCTGAGCTGGACACTGTGTTCGGACCCTCAGTCCCTCCCACCAGTGTTTACAACCCCACCAGCACCTCTCAAGGGTGAGACCACACACACACACACATACACACACATACACATACACATATACATACATATATATATAAAAACTTTCCCTGTAATATGATAGTTTAAGAGAATTAGATGTTATGATTTCTCCATAAGTTACAGCTACAATAAACCACACACACACACACACACACACACACACTTTCTGCAGTACGTCCCTTGCTAGAGGGGGACCAAAAATAATAACCTACTTAACACCATCTGGCAATTCTCACTAACAAAGTTGCTTTAATCCACAACAACTTCCTCACCCTATAAGCACACGGGGACCACGGTCTAATCAAACCGTTGTCTCCTGTATTCTTTTTGCTGCTTTCGTAATAAACTAATACTTGTTGCCTGTGTTCCTCAGCCGGAGTGTGTTTGGCTCAGAGAGTGGGATGTCCGCAGCACAAGCACAGCAGGCCCTGCCGGGGATGGCTCAAGGATTTGGAGGTGAGGGAACCTTCTGTTTTCTGATGGTGTGTGACTACTGTTCTCCAAATAAACAATCTGTGATCATTCGGAAAGTTAATTGGGAAACGAGAGGAAATCCCAGCAGTGAAATATCAGTCATTACAGCTACACTCAGTGAATTAGGGCTGCACGATTTGGGGAAATAATCTAATTGTGATTTTTCTGACAGATATTGCGATTCGTGATATTTGTTTTTAAGCGACCCAACGGAAGTTTATTGTAAAATGCGGCCATATCTCCGGCTAGGAAGGTCGCATCAACGTGCTCCCATCTCTAGCACCCCGCAGCCCGAGCTACGAGTGAAAGAACTAAACTTACATGAAACTTCCGTTGGGTTGCTTTAAAGTCAAGCTTCAGTTTAAGATTCACCCTGTGATAGAAACATGTGATGGAGCATCACTAACCTGACTCAGATGGTTCACCAAACCATCTAAAGCTCCATTGGAAGCCGTTTGGAAAGGGCAGGCACTTTCAAAAGCACTTTGCATGTGATTGGATCAATCTGTCTATCACCTTCTATCATGGGCCACTTCTGATTGGTTAACAATGGCTGGTACATGTGGAGCACAGCACTTCTGATTGGTGTGGAGGACTGACGCACAAGAAGAACAAAAAAAAATCGCAGGCTTTCCGATTTTAATAATTGCATCATTTCAAATTTCGATTTAAAATCGATGAATCGTTCAGCCCTAGTGGGAATCGGCAGTTGACAAATTCTGTTCCCTTTTGGCATTAGTTTTTGTGATGCCAAAGTCGAGATGAAGAATTGAATCTGTAAGAAAATGGGCTATAATGTTTTCTATAGCCCACATGTTTTTATTGCATAATGTACAAAGCTTTTTCATTCATATAAGATCAATATTTACAGATAAGGTGCAAGGCTTGAAGCATAAACGGATAGGGTTTAGGCATATATAAGTTAAATACAGTCTTAATCAATATTAAATACAGAAGTCAAAAGGGGGGCATTACATTTTTTCTCCAATACCTTGGAGCAAAGAATATCTGTCCTGTGAATCATTGCTTTGGTTAACGATCTGTCCCTGTTCTGTATAACCCTCTGTACACGTTTGGTGACCTCATACCTCTCTCCAACAGCTCAGTCAACCAATCCGTTTGTAGCGGCCCCGGCAGCCCCTCCCACAAACCCCTTCCAGAGCAACGGCAGGACGGCCCACATGGCGGCTGCGGCGGCGGCTGCAGCAGCAGGTGTGTTTGTGTGTTGTGGTGCAATGCTACAGAATCACAATCTAATGTAGCCTATGCATCAATATTGTAGATTAAAATCATTTTAGCACAGAGGCAACCGATCAGGGGAAAGGTTAATATAGAAAAGTAATTCTGCCCACTGTGAAAATGGGCATCAGCCGTTAAGTGGTGTGTGTGCCAGAGATGTGAAAGTTACAGCAGAGTTTCAGCTTTCTGTGTGATTGCTCTTGGCATGCTGCACAGGCCTGATGGGGGTAATCCATGGGCAGGGTTACCCCCCCACCTATGGTAGGTTCACTTGTGCTCACTGCTTCCCCTTCTGCTCGCCCGTGCCTTGCTGTTGCAGTGCTTTCTTCTTCCTTCAGCATATCTATCAGGAACATGTTGTCAGAATAAGGGTGTGACGAAACACCAGGTAACTAGTTGGTATTAGGATGCTCAAATCTGAGTGTCAAATGAATTCTGCTACTTGAATCTTTAAAAAAACATGTTCCTTTTGTCAAACAGCTATAATAATAATTTCATATGGAGAATATAATGTTGTTATGACCAAAGGAAGATGTTGAGGAACCCAACATGTCTTGACAATTCTTTAGTCAGTTAGGAACGGGCTTAAACTCTCTGCTGCTTTTCGAAGACATTAAAAGAGAGGCGAAGTCCCTCCTTTCCAGGGGACCTCCATGGGACCTTATTTAGGAAAAAGTATGTATTGAAGTCAATGGAGAGAGAAAGATTATCTTTTGATCCCGTTTGAATTGTGCCACGAATTATACATATGATGTTTGTCAATTTAAAAGATCAAGAAAGTCAAAAAAATTCAAAAGTGTCGTAAAACTGTGAAGTTACACTTTGTTTTGTGTGAAACCGCTCAATGAACTACAACTCCCATCTCGCACCACACACCAAGACGGCAGTCACGTTGAAACATTTCACGTCTTTCTTTCAGAACGAGGCGGAAAGTATTAAAAGAGGTGAAAATCACTCCAAGTCTGGGCGCGTTGAGAGCTGTGCACACACACAAGGGGAGTTAGTCGGTTCCTGAGAGCCAGCATGCGGGACCGGGACTCTGGGATGTGTAGTCTTTCTAGTTGCGTATTTTTCATAGTCTTATATTTCAACAGTTTTACGACAAACTGTGACTTTACATGGAAAGGATTTTTTAAGATTGACAAACATCATGTGTGTAATTCATGGCACAATTCAAACGGGATCGAAGGATAATATTTCTCTCTCCATTGACTTCAATACATACTTTTTCCGAAATAAGGTCCCATGGGTCGGAAGTAGATGGGCGGGACTTCGCCTCTCTATCTGTGATCACTATTTGTTCATTCTCACTCTTAAGTTTACTAAATGAGTCAAAGAAAAATATGAGCGCTTTGCTTCCTGACAAACTAATGTCATAACACGTTCATTTGTACATGTTATAATGTCTTATGTGTGGGTGTGCTTTAAAATGCTGTCGTCATTGTTTTTAAATATAATTATTTCTGCTGTTATTTAGTGTAATGCCTGTTGACTGACTGTCCTGCTTTGTTGCAGCATCTTTCGGCACAGGCTCCATGAGTATGCCCGCTGGCTTTGGGAATGTGGCAGCCTTCAACCTCCCCACCAGCTTCAGTGGAACGTTCCAGCAGCCGTTCCCCGGCCAGGCCCCCTTCCCTCAGCCCCCGGCGTACCCCCAGCAACCCAACGGTGCGTGTTACCGTGTGCATCATGTAGATCTAGACGTATCTGTAATAACAACTACACTGAGTTTCAAGCTCGCAAGGGCTTCTGACATAATTGCACCTACATCTATTTCACATGCCACCATGCCATTAGGTTTGTTTACTTAAATATGAGTAAAGGATTCCCAGAATCAAAACCAAACGTGGAGAAGCAGCGTTCTGCTATTATGCTCCAAATATCTGAAGCATAATTATCATCTTATTCTATTTTAACTTGTTTGATTTGTTTTCTCTTGGTACTTAAATTACTGTTTTAAATCAAATGTTATGTGTATCTTTAAATGCTTTTTTTTAACAATAGAACCGCCAGGGGTCGCTGTATACCTAAAACCGCCAACGGGTCAAATGTACCCGCTGTTAGAATGCATTGATTTTCAAGGTACAATGTTCTTTTATGTATCATTCTAGAACACAGGGTTAACAGTGAGTTTTGATCACACGAAACGTATACCAATAGAATCTGTGGACTCACAGCTTTCATATGATATTAGTTTGTGCAGATAGCATGAAGTATAAAAGATCGCTACCGTGAGTTATATCTCTCTATCTATCTCTCTATCTCTCTCTCTATCTCTCTATCTATCTCTCTATCTCTCTATCTATCTCTCTCTATCTCTCTCTATAACTATCTTTATCTCTCTTTCTATCTTTATCTCTCTCTCTATAACTATCTCTATCTATCTCTCTCTATAACTATCTATCTCTCTCTCTATAACTATCTCTATCTATCTCTCTCTCTATAACTATCTAACTATCTCTCTCTCTATCTCTCTATCTATCTCCCTCTCTCTATCTCTATCTATCTATAAGGAACTGCAGTGAACAACAGGCGTTACTATAGCAACACGTCATGTTTATGTTTTCTCGCGAGATCAATAGCACGAAAATCACTGCATTTTCTCTCAGGTAAATATTACCCGCTGGCGCTGATGGGTATAAATGGCAATTTTTGGGCAATTTTTTCAATCTGACTTCATATTGACAATTTTTAACAACAGAGGGTGCTACATAACACACTTTCAGGAAAAGTCACGGACCGGGAGACTTTAATATTTTGTTGAAAAAAAGTTACATGCAATCAAGAAACAGCTGCAGGTCAAATGTACCCGCTGGCGGTTCTAGTGTTAAAGCATTGCCCTATCGTTGAAATGTTCCCTAATGATGACGTACCTGTGTTTCAGGCGGAGGATTTGCAGCCTTCGGCCAGGCCAAGCCCGTTGGCACTCCATTCGGACAAACAATGTCCGGACCGATGATCTCCAGCAACCCCTTCCTGGTTAGTCGAATATCTTTATTTCTTGTTGAAACAATTTAGTTCCAATACTCCTACAGTAGAATGAAGCGGCTTCTGTCACATTAGCATTAGCTGTTGTTGGTGGAGATTAGGCCGTTATTATTACCTTATTACCGTAGATTTTAGTTATATTAAAAAGACCAATCGATTGCAAAAAACTAGAGCTGTGAAATGAACGCTGCGAATCAATGATATAAATAATATGTAAAGAGAGCACAGACGTCACTGCAGTAATATTGCCGACACATCCCTTCTATGCCTGTCAGGGTTTCCGCTAGGATTTTTTCTTGCCGGTGAAATGTCCGGAAATAATTTATTTTACCAGACAAATTTGAAACTTACCGGTTATGTTTCAATAATAACAATAAGAATTGTGTAGCAGACTTTCCGTTGGCAGGTAATTACCGGACTATGACCGGATATGCTGATGTTTAAAACTCAGTTAATGGGATTTTTCTATTGCTTCAGTTTATAATCGTAACAGATCGAAAAGTTCACATTCATTTTTCAATATATGATTCGCTTCCACAAACACATAATTATTACATTCAAGTGAACTACTTACAGTACTTATCTCTCTCCCTCCCTCTCCTGACAGCCCGTCAGTTTCTCATGCAGCTCGCTAAACAGTGGGCGGAGCTTCAGGTGATCGTGCAGAGCTGCGTGTCGCCATCAGACTCAGCAGCTGATCTGATCTCTCTCTCGCGTCCGGTTACACTTCACTCGCGTTTATGTCCATATCGATCACATCCAGCTCTCCTGATCGGCCTTTATAGAGAGCACCGATCTAACTATTAAGAGTGAATATCGGCAGGTTTTAATTGACCGGTTTTTAATACATTTTACCAGCTTAAAAACCGGTAATTACCGACTAACGGAAACCCTGATGCTTATGCAAGTAAATAGTATGTTATGTCGTTTAATTTAAATCAATAAATGCTTTACTCAAGTTCCACTATAAAGTCATTTTTAAAAACCTCATAGTATGTACTTTTCCAAGCAAATATAGTTTTTAATTGTTCTGACGATCAACATATCTAATGCTTTCAATTTACGTCAATTAAAGCCCTAGAAGAAGCACGAGTGGTTGGAATATATACCCTTTGATTGTGGATTTATGTTTACTCTCAAAACTAGACATCAAAGTTATTAGTTAGTCCTTCTGATTGTGTGTCCTTTGACCTTGCAGGGTGCGGCTCCGTCTGCTCAGTATCCAGCAGGAGGCTCTTCAACGAACCCCTTCTTATAGCGACCCCTCCGCTCCGCTCCACTACAGGGTCAACAACTGGCGCGCTTGCACCTATTGCACCGTTTGTTTCACAAGTAGCTTTAAACACAATGTTTGTAAGGATTTGTATTTTCTATCGCAGTTTGTCACAAGGGATATGACAGAGCGTCATGCTGACACTGTCCACGGCTACAAAACAAAGTGATGGTGTGTGCAGAGGGAGAGGACGGTCCCCCCCTTCTCTATTTAACCTGTCAACTGGCCTCGACTGAAACACAATGTATAATCAAACTGGCTGAAAACTAAGTTATTGTAACAGTATATCCCGTTCGTTATGCTGCAACTTTGTACATAATTAATTTTTCTTTAAGCGCTTTTGTGCATATCAGTATTTGTATCTAACACACAAGATTTGTTCAGACGGATCTGTTGCTTCTTGGTAAGTTAATGGGTTCCGCCACTTACTGTATTTGTGAAGAACCAACTGTTTAATTGTGCGGGTTCCTTTAAGCTAAACTGTTCTACGGTGGCCGACAGGTGCCAACGTGCTGCAGCGGCCAACACATTCCATTAGGACGCACTGCAACCTCAAAATGTGTTTTGTCAGTGTATTCGAAATAAGTTAATAAGATTGACTTTATTGATCCCAATTCAGGAGATGGTTTCGTCACAGCAACATGTGAACAAGACATAATGTGAAAATAAAAAAAGAGGAGAAGCTAAACAAACATACACATGAAATCAAAACATCTCAAAATATCAAATTAAACAAAAAAGTCAAATAGAAACATATTGACAGTGAAAGATGTATATCTGTAAATGACTAAGTTAGCTACGTTAGCTAGCTAGCAGCAAATCTGCATGTGTTTTTGGAAACTGCATTTTTGGAAACTGCAGCTTGTGTTGTGTCGGTGTAACGCGTTTGCACCTGTCAGCCACCGTAGTTCTCCCATAATAATATAAAAAAAAAAAAAAAAAACTATTCTGTTTGCGAGGGATAAAAAAGTGTCTGCGTCGTCAGGGATCTCATTTCTCTGCCTCGTCCCCTCCTGCTGACAGAGGGTCACAAAGCTTCTGGAATCCTGTCGAGAATGGCTGCTGGGCTGAAATCACTTGCAGGGTATTAGAGAATTTTAAGTTAATGTGTAAATATATACAGTATATATATATATTAAAATGAATTTTAAATAAGAAGAAATGACCAAACCATTCATTTATATTGATGTATGGAGAAAAGTGTACATTTGTTTTGCATATATAAAAAAAAAAAGATTTATATTCATGGTGTTGCAGTCAGTAATTTGAAGCTTTTAACTCTGCAAAGTTTCAGAATGTGTGTTCGTCACAGTTCGGAGGGTCATTTCTGACGGCAGCAGTGGGCTCTTTGTCGCTTCTCCAAATGGTAAAAAGTCCCCGAAGTGAGAAAGCGACAGCGATGAGTGAGAAGTAGCTGGCGTATATGGTGAACTGCAACAAAAAACAGACCATCACTTCATCTGCAGAAGACCTGAGTGACATTTTCTGATCTGCCTCCTCACCTGAGGAATGATGCCCTGGCCCAGCCCTCTGCCGTCCACCACCACAGAGGTGATGATGGTCTGCAGAGCCAACGCTCCAAAGTTATTCGCTCCAAACACCAGAGCATACCTCTCCATCGTCAGGTCGGCTGCAATCTGGAACCTGAAAGAGAAGGATTGTTTACTTAAATGCACGATTTCCTGTTCTGCCTGCAATAATAAACACGTCTCCCTTTTGATAAGACACCTCTTACATGGCTATTGTTATCAGCAGCATGTACAGGCACTTGAATACGATGTATCCGGCGTAGCAGACCCAGATGTTTCTGATGAAGGTCATGAGGAAGAGGGCTGCTGCTCCGAGGCCAGAGAAACCCCCGAGAGCCAGCTCCCCCCACTGATCCCACCTCACCTCCGTGAAGCCGATACCGTACGCCATGGGTGTCAAACTCAAGGCCCGGGGGCCAAATCCGGCCCGCGACTTCATTTTATTTGGCTTGCAAAGAATATAATACGTTTATTATACGGTTACATGCTACTTTACAGTATATCTACATATGTTCATTTTAATTTTCTTATTTTATAGTTATTTATTCATCTTTTTTTTTATCTTTGATTTATCCTTAATTTTATTAATCTCTGTGAATCTGTGCTGTCCTGTTTTTCAATCTCACCCTGTTGCTGTTAAACTACTGCATTTCCCCACGGGGATTAATAAAGGTTAGCTTATTTTATTTTACAGAAGCACGTTGCCCATAAACTACATGTCCCACAATGCATCATGTTGTGACATGGCACTGAAGAGACTTTCAATTGTTTGCCCTAGACTTCTGGTTTCAGACAGTTAATTATGAAGTTATTACCCTATCCAATAATAATCCAATGCAGAGGCAATAATATAATATAACACATTATTTCATATATATTATGTATTTATATATGTTTATTTATATAGTTACAACCGGCCCTTTGAGTGCAACCATAATGCTAATGTGGCCCACGAGGAAATTGAGTTTGACACCCCTGCCGTACGCTGTGGCTGCTCCTGCAAAACACACCCATCTGGTTTTATAGTAGAGATGACAATTTGAAAGGCACTGAGAAAATGGGTTTGATATATATATATATATATATATATAGCACCAAAGCCCTTTTTGTAATCAATGACATACTTTGAATATGTTATAATAGAATCATTTAAATAATTGTAGCTTTTTTATCTTAGTATTAGAATTACTGGTAATTTACTTCAGTATTTCATTTGTATGTGAGAGGAAAACATACTTTTAGCCGAACCACATTGTTTTTACAGCTTAGAAATTCAGACTTTTACACACATATGAACTGCATGAAATATATGTTTTAATGTAGATTAAACTCCAATATTATATTTGATTACCCAAGAAGACAATGAGTGAGTTGACATAAGCAAAAAAAAGCTATTTTGATAATTGTTTTCTTCGCTTGTTCATCAATAATTTCATAGTTCTATCTTATCAAACATGAATATTCCTGCTTTCCTGCAATGGGTACTTTTACTCTTACTACTTCAACTACGTTTTCCTGGTCATACTTTAACTTAAGTACCATTATCAATTATGGATATTCACATGTGATTTGATTTTAGTAATGCATACTTTCCACTGGATGTTGCTCACCTAACAGGTTGGACACTGCCTCCACGCCTCCATTGTAGATGCTGCCATTTTGAGAAGGCTGCACATGCTCCCACAGAACCTGAAATTTACATTACTCTGATCATTAAGGAGAGGCACAACATACCTTATGAACCTGAAAAGAGCATAGGGCCCCATTTAAAGGGCTCACTATGCAAACCAAGCAGGTGTACAGCTGAACATTTTCGTTTTCTTGCTTTGATAACTGACCTGCAGTGCACATAGTTGGCTCACTATCACTATTAACATTAAATCAGCATATTTGTTATAACTTTACCCTGGTTGCTTTGAATTCTTCCTCTGTTAATCTGACCCATTCACAAAAGGACGTGCGGACCTCCAGGAAAATGGCGTATTTCGCGCGTTGCATTGTGGGTAGCTCGTGACGTCACTGTGTGTGAAAGGGCCTCTTTAAGTACAGTACTTGAGTATACTGTACTCAGTTACTTTCCACCACTGCCAGTTTTAGTGCCTTGCTCAGCTCTTTGTGAATGACCTGTAGATGTAAGTAGGCCACCTCGCTGGCTGTCACCACCCCATAGCAGAACTGCATGGCCTGCATGGCTGCGACACTTCTGAGTCAGAGCAGCGTGGCCGTTTTGGCGAAGAGGGAGAGACACTGGAAGATAACCACCGGTTTGTACTGCAGCCAATCAGTGAGCAGGAACACCGGCACCAGCACCGAGAGGTACGAGTACGTCCACACCGGGAAGATCTGGTTGTTCACCTGAAGAGGAAACACCATAGATACATACGATATGTAGGCCTATATATGTTCATTTGAATTCATTTCTTATTTCATTTTTTTTCATTTGTATTTTTACCTTTGATTTTATCTTTAATTGTATTAACCTGTGTGAATCTGTGGTGTGGCAACGGCATTTGAAGAAATTAAAAAACTGTCACGTAGATGTCTTCACGGCTGGACTGTTAGCACACGTGAAGTTTGAGCACTTTTTGACAATGTTCATAGGAGTTATAGCAATATCGTGTTTTACGGCGAAGGATGCGTTGCCATGGCAACAGCTTTTGAGGAAAACTCACTAATGGCACATAGACATGTTGAGGGCTGGACAATTAACTGTCATGTGAAGTCTGGTGGTGTTTTGACCATTTTCATATCAGTTACGACAACATCGTGTTTTTTGGCAAGGGATGCGTTTCCATGGAAAATAAGAAGAGGAGGAAGACAACTGGCAGATCAATTGTTTAATTATTTCGGTTGCATTTTTAATTTTTTGTTATTTAATATCATAAACCAAACATCACATAATAAACATTATGGTAAAATAAATGTTGTTTTGGTTCTGAAACATCATTTTCAACATCAAGAGTGTAGAAAGCTTTTGTTAATGCAAAAGAGAGGTTTGTTAGATGGATTTTAGAAGAAACAAACCTGACTCTTGAATTGAAGGTGATCGTGGGAAACTAGGCCCAAGTCAATACTTTAAAAAATATATATTTAGCAGCTGTGTATGAGATAACTAAAAGCAGAAGATGCATACCCTCAAAAAAAGAAGTAAGAGGGTTCTGCAAAACCAAAGAGCACATGACAGCAAGTTGCAACAACGTCATCACAAAATAAGTTCCAGTGAATCAAGGGTAGGGGTGACATTCTCAAGTTTCCTGGAACTAGCCATGTTGCTGTTTGTTACATCCTCATCTTCTGCTTCAACCTGTTGCAGAACAGAATACAAAATGAAATAACTGAAGAAATATCAAACATAAACCCTACGTATTCAATACTAGCAGCTGAACATTTAAAAGTTGATTATTTTGAAAGTTAAAATACATTCTATAACACATAGGTGTGAGCAAGCTCTCTGATTGGTCAATAGGCGTGTTTGATTCCACGATCAAACAACGGTCAAATAGAACGTGCCTTTTCACAACAAGTCAGTATCCCTCCGCGTCTGAGAAAAACTGTATACCGTTGGGCCTGTTTGCTTTTCGAACTGGAACAAGAAAGCAGCGGAGAAGTAGTGGTTTCAATAGCGACACACAGCCGTTACACTGTTACATTGTCTCTCGTTGGAAAATCGTTGGCTACAAAATGTCAGATTTTATAGTTAATTTTGATTTGTTGGGGGGCCTCAGTATTGATCCTTAACGGAGCGTCCACACTACAGCTTCAAAAAAAGCTTGGAGCTGGGCGTGTCTGGAGTTTGGGGATTTTATTCAAGCAACACGACCAACAACCAATCACATGAATCTCCCGCCCCCGACATACAAAGCAAAAAACCCCGGGGATTTTATGCGAGCAATATATATATATATAAACTCCCCAAACAGGCGAAAACCTACCAGTTTCCCCCACTGTCTCTGCCACCTCCCTCCATGCTGGTTCCTCCGGTTTGTATCCCGGTAGGTGAAGAGGGTCTGGTCATACAAAACCGGGTGATTTGCTATGGCGATAGTTAGTTTCTCCTCCGACTTTTTTTGAAATATAGAAATGAACGGCGGGATATCTCTCCCAGCTTAGACGCGGTTTGATTGGCTACGGCTTCAGCTGTCAGATTTTCAGAAACGGGATTTGATTGGCTGGCGCTGGCTACTCCGGCGTCTCCGGCATCAGAAGTTGAACAATGTTCAACTTCTGACGCCGGAGACGGCGGAGACGGACTGCTCTGCTACCCACAATTCAGTTCGGCGAAAAAGTTCGGCGAAAAAGCGCGGCTACGTGACGTCACCCCATTGAAAGTGAATGGGCAGATTGGAGTTTTCGACGCTGTCGACGCTGTAGTGTGGACGGGCCGTAAGGCACCAAATATGTGACGATGGCATTTAACGAGGAAACAAAAAATCATAAATGTCACAACGACAGGGAGCGCCAGAACAGGAGAGGGGCAATGTTTGAGGAGCCGGGCAATGCCCTTTGCCCGGTAGCTTCGTTCGAGGCCTACCTATCAACACTGCCCGAATCAGCAAAGGCTTTCTACCACCATCCAAGGAAGTCGGTGAAGCCTGGGGATGCGGTGTGGTATAGCATGGAGCCCTTGGGGGTGAACAGCCTGGGGTCCATGATGACCCGCATTAGTGAAGAGGCTGGCACTGCTACGCGTTACACAAACCATTGCGTCAGAAGCACCTGCATACAGCGGCTGGCGGAGGCAGGGTTGGAGGCCAGAGAAATCATGTCCGTTAGCAGGCATAAAAATGAGTCATCGCTTCGCAGCTACTGGGCTCCATCTCTGGACAACAGAAAGATGTGGAGCAACGCGCTTTTTGCCAGTCCGGGACACGCCATGAAACGGCCACTGGAGGAAAGCTCTTCCGATAACCCGTGAACACCACGGCACCACCTGCAAAAAAGTCTGTCATGGAGTTCATGAGAGCTGTTTCAAAAATTGCACTTTTAATGGCAGCATGAACATCCACCTTCATTCTGAAGCCAAAATGTTAAATATGTAAATAAATAAATAGCCTAATTCAAGAATTGTTGTCAATAAATTGTTTTCAATAAATTGGTTAATAATATATTATTTACTATAATTATATCAATAACTGTAAGCGGGGAAGCAGGAGTGTTCCATTGATCGGCTATCGTTACCAAGGGACCTACTTTATAGGAACTACTTTCTGACGGAGATTAACTCAAGCAGAAAGTGTAGGTTTGGGAGCAAATTAGCCCACATTATGAAATTATTTTACGATATTGTTGATTACAATGATAGTTTGTGTTATAGAATCGCAATAATACACTTGAGGCCGTTCTTGAACGTCATTGATTGCTTAATTCTATAACACATAGGTGTGAGCAAGCTCTCTGATTGGTCAATAGGCGTGTTTGATTCCACGATCAAACAACGGTCAAATAGAACGTACCTTTTCACAACAAGTCAGTATCCCTCCGCGTCTGAGAAAACGGTATACCGTTGGGCCAGCACCATATAGACTGAGAGTTACGACATCTCCGTTCACTCCAATGGACCACTTTTTTACAGCAATGGCGGATCGTGGAGCCTCTCAATCGTTCCCCGGAAGTTAGCGCCAAGGCTAGCAGAGCTGTGGAGTTGCAGCATAATAGACCGTTCGTGACGGACTTTTAAAGGTAAGAAGAAGTTTAAAGATGCATATTGCGGATATTATCAGTACATCTGATTCAAATTAACATGTGTATTAAAGGATGTCAGTGGATTATCCCTAAATTAGTAGATTTAGGGAACGTTTACAGATAACAGATTAAGCTAGCATACCCAAGCAAGTTAGCAACACACGTTGAACAGCCTTTTAATTGTAAATTCCGTTCTCTTAATGTCATTTCGTCCAACATGTTGAATTAGAGAAGAGGGGCTTCTAAACGGGATTGTATGCGGGGGTGGAGGGAGTTAAATATTAGATAAATATAACTTTGGTGCGTGTAAGAGTGAGTGTTTTTAGCAGAGCCATATTGTGTCCTTGTGATTATGTTGATTATTACCTGTCTGTATAATGTTGCAGCTCAGCTGATTTTGGATTGATGGCAAAGGGAGAGGGACTTGAAGGGAAATGGAAACACTTTTCAAACTGCTTTCCATGCGACAATATTCCCATTAGGAAATGTATTTATCTTGTCTATTTCCAATGTAAACGATCGAGATACGCGAATTTACTTTTTGAAATACGTGCCTAATGACCATGGGCGCTTCCATTGCTCCGGGACTTTTCCAGTGATGTCACTGAGTGGGTACGGCTTCCTGGGCCAAAGCTCAATAACAAACAACATGGCGTGCAATGCACCAGTAGTTTACATTACAAGAAAACGGTCGTCGTCAGGAGTTTATTGTATTGCCCCAGGCTGCACAAATGGATTTTATACGAAGAAGGAAGAAGTACATTTCCATAGGCTGCCACTAAAGGATGAGAAGCTGCTCAAAGTCCAGTCTGGATGCCTGGTTCAATACAAAACATCGGATTTGAAGCCAGGATCTGTTCCCACAATATTCGATTTCTCAACGTATGCAGTCGGGAACACCGACCGTCCCAGCACGTCGGCCGCGCAAGACAATGACAGTGTCAACAAACGTGAAGTTCGAGCCACCAAACGAGTTGCTTCAGCTGCCGAGAGAGAGGTAAATATTGCAGCACTACCAGATTACTAGCTCACACATGTATTTACTGACACAGTGTGACCTTATTAATTAACGCAATCGCGTCCAAACTAAATGGTAGCTATTATTATGACGTACAATGGAGAATTGGGGGTGTTCTATAGCTAAACTAATTACACTGGCATACACACGCTCATCTGTCGAAAACAGCCCTAAAAAGGCTAGTATTGCTGGACTAGGTGTTCAATGGATGGTATTGCAGGACCCAGAGCGCACGGAGCACAGAGCGGACAGCAGATAACGGAATTGCAGTTGTATTGCTTATAGATTATCAGAACATTTCAAAGGGGACACAGCCCCATTGGATATTAACCTATGGATTAACTACATCATCGTTTTTATCGTTGTAATGCCATTGAAGACCAGTTTGGACCAGACAAGAGGAAGGTAAGCCGTTAGCCTAGCGCATGTTAGTACCTAGTGCCACTTGTTTTGATGTACGTTTTTGTTGATAACCTCGCGAGTTTGTATCTTTCAGTATTGAGGTGAGATTCTGTGTCTTTACGATCATAAACAATGCGTTGGATGTGCAGCGAGGATAAGTAATAAGGGAGCTAGGAGTGATTTTCGGTGCAGTAATAGGTTAGCATTTTTCGCTCGGGGCTAATTCAGAGGCTCACTGTTAGCATTGTGTGTTTTTTTGGAAAAAATAAATGAAAAACATCAGTTAAATTAGTTTTTTCCCGTTATATGGATATAAAATATTCATAGTTTATTAAATATTAAGGTTCCTTAGACGTTGTTTCCTGCAAATGACGCAATTTCGGTTCCGTGGGGCCTAAGAGGATAACAGAGTATGTTTTTATTTTTATTTATTTTTTTGACATTTTCCGATGGCATCACCACACAATTGTTACATGTACACCAATCTGTGTTGTCCATTCGTCCCGGGTTTTGAGCAACATCTTCTTCCTCTGAGACCGAGTCGGTACTGGAACTGGTGGTCCCACTCAGCGAGTTCAGAACCGTCGGTACTTTCGGCGGATTCCGGATCGTATGCCACTCTATTCGACCGAATCGGTTCATAAGCATAGTCCATGGGATGCCTGGTAACTGTCGATGCTTCCACATCAATGTCATCTCCCGACGAATAGTCAAATTCATCATTCAAAACGTCCATCTCATTGAAAAATTCCTCCATCGCTGCCATATCTGCTACGTTGTGTTGACTTCCGGTATGGATACCTTGAGCGAAGACCCATCCAGTGACGTCACCATTTGGGACTCCCCTAATGGCGGCGGATAATTAATTTTCTTTTGGCGAGTAATATCATATACAATAAATATTACGATCAATATCCATTGTAAAATGAATAAACTACCGGAATATTATAGTTGTAATTGGTGTTTCCTTTCCCCTTTAAGTGAGAGTGAAAACACAAGGTAAGTTTAATACTACTGTTTTATATAAGTAAGCATCCTAAACATGTATTATATCACTGTATTATATAAGTAATCTTGTTAGTAACCTACTGTATGGCAGGTGGAGGGACAGTGATGTTACAGGTGGAGGAGCAAGACTGCAAACTCACAAGACAGAGAAATCAAAGTTTGTTCTCCAGAGAAGAGGTTGATTTCACTTCAAATTTTTATTTCATATTTTCTAAAGATGTGGAAATGGCAAAAAAAAAAAAACTTGAGAGCTGTAACCAAGACAACTGTAACAACATGAGTAGAGAGCCACCAAGGTTTTTCAAGTCCCTCTCTTACTTCATTTTGCCAACCCAAACTTCCAGATACATGACAGGACACCTTGCTTGTTTTTGTTGTTTGCGCTCCTCTGGCGAGAGACAGCAAGCGCATTTTGTGGCATCTGCAGGCAGTGGCAAGTCCTTCCGGCATATGCCACAGAGGCCGCTACTCTGTGGTAGCTGTGGCAAGTCCTTCCGGCATATGCCACAGATGCCACAACTTGCCGAGGCATCTGCCGCTGCTCAACGGGAGTTGCCACAAGATGCCAGAGTAAGAGAAGGTTTACGGTAGCTGCCACTCACCTTCCGTGGAAAATGCAGCAATTTAAACCCGTATTTATCGTGTAAAATGTCGCTGTTTAGGCATGACTTTATCGAACTGATCTGTACACAGGACTGATGTGCGATCTCTATTTTTCAAAAAGATTTTCATCATTTCTATTCAATTTTACTTGAAGCATGGTTTGCTAAAATAAACAAACGTGCTATATGATGAAATATTAGCGAGTGAGGGTTGCAACGCCCTTGGCAATTGTCGCTTCTTGAGGGGAGATTCCACTGCTTGCTACGATAAACCAGGTATATGACTAGTAAAGACAAATAATTAACAAATAAATATCTGTATGGACACAGCAACTTGTACACTGGTGTTATTAGACTTGGCTACAGACTGAGGGCAGCTGTAACTGATTGCAGTTGCCACTGCTAGTGAGATGCTAAGGTTAGTATGAAGGAGTATGAAGGAGGTCCTTGATACATTTCCATTAGGTAAAGGACTTATATTTGCCCCATGCCTTCAGCAGCAGCAGGCCATTCACTTTGATTTGATCCAGTTATGAAATGTCATCATTTCGACAATAAAGAAATGCTACATAAACGTTATCTTGCATGTTTTATCGAACCATCTCCGTTTCTAACTTTCAATATTTAGATCTCTCTCTCATCTGCGTGCGGGGGCGAGGCCTCACAGACATGCTGCTGCGCTGTGCACACAGTTCTGCCGGTAATGAATATTAGGATACATTTTGTGAGGAAACTTTTCCACCAATAATTCCAATAAGTATTCCAAAATGTATTCAATTCAGGTTTACGAAAGTAACTGTATTCGGATTAGTTGTTTTTCAAATGTAACGCGAGCTGAATACAGTTAGGCTACTTGGTTTGTGTATTCTGATTACGTAACGCCGTTACATGTATTCCGTTACAACCCAACCCTGTGTACAGATCATCAGTCCTGTGTACAGATCAGTTCGATAAAGTCATGCCAAAACAGCGACATTTTACACGATAAATACGGGTTTAAATAGCAGCATTTGCCACGGAAGGTGAGTGGCAGCTACCGTAAACGTTCTCTTACTCTGGCATCTTGTGGCAACTCCCGTTGAGCAGCGGCAGATGCCTCTGCAAGTTGTGGCACCTGTGGCATATGCCGGAAGTACTTGCCACAGCTACCACAGAGTAGCGGCCTCTGTGGCATATGCCGGAAGGACTTGCCACTGCCTGCAGATGCCACGAAATGAGCCAGGCCCTACTGCCTCTGGCTAGGTGCTGGCAGGTGGAGGGCAGTGATCCCTTCCCTTCTTCCCTCAATCTTTGAGACTAATGTAAGTAGAAGACATGGCACTGTACATTTTCGAACATTTAAAATATTATACCACTTAAAAATAAGAAATATTACTTTTGTTACTAAGAGTTCATACTTATTATACCTGTGTCACCTTTCACACTATAGCTGTTGTAGAGGCTAAGCCAACGCTTTAAGCCTCTGAGGATCCGCTTGGTGGGTGTAATTGACGCACACAAGTTTTCTGCCGAATAAAGGTCAGAAACAAAGTTTCCAGTTTGAAACAGTCCATTTATTTCCATTTTACTGGTTTCCATGTACTTGCTTCTTTCCATATTCACCACACGATATTACTGTTTACACAATACCTTTGCTTTGCTTGTAATCCCGTGTTTGTGTGTGTGTTCTCTGTGTGTGTGCTCCTTGTGTGTGTGTTCCGTGTGTGCTCCTTGTGTGTGTGTTCAAAAACTGTATGGGCCTTCCGGCGGAACCTCTCCCCAACACACATAGGTTCCTACCTTTATACCCACAGTTAATTGGCTCCTACAGCTGTGATCATGAGCTATGGGCTTTGTAGATACAGGTCCCGGGGTGAATCGTGGTGCAGGGGCCCTTCTCTTTTTGACCACAGGGCGATGCACGAAGATGGTGGGTATAGCCTCTGCTCTCAGCCTAGTCTTGCCCTTTTTTCTCTTGACAAACTGGTCTGTATCAGCATGTGCCTGCGGAGTGACTTGAAGTTACTTCACACACAGAACAACTCAGTTGTGTCTGCCCACATACATATTCCATAGTGGTTGAATACACAGTATTAGGAAACACTTTATACTTACTGGACATGTTATACTCATTACATACTGTATATAAAATATGACCAAGAATGTGAGACAACTTTATAGAAATTCATATCACATCTGTTACTGATGCCATTTGTCATACTTTGTTAAACTCACAAATAATAAAGTTCCATAACTTCAGTTGGGAACAAAGACCACACCTTATCTCCCCAAGGCAATTTCCCATCCAATAGGTGTGCTATATAGGTGTGCTATATAGGTGTGTATAACCCTTTCTCCTGTCTGTTGCTCCCTCTCTCAGCACAAGAACCAGAGGGGGATTCAATGGAGCCTGAATACCTGCACTGAGACCCTCACCCTGCACCCTGAGTCTCTACTCTGTGTTTTTCAAGCCTTTCCCTGTTTTCTTGTATTAAACAAAACATTAAGCTTTCCCAATGGTGTGGTTTTCGTTTTGTGAAAAAGTGCAAATGCAGTGTTTGTATATAATTACATCACATAATATTTTGCTGTTGGTCGTGAAATTGCTCCTGCTGACTTGAGCCAGCCATTTGTTCCTCCACTCTGTGTCAGTGGGGAAGCCGTACATTCGTACTCCTTTCTCTGAGCGATTTGAGCATCCCCAGGCAGCACATCAAACCATGGTGGCGACTAGGAGGCAGCACAGCAAACCATAGTGGCGACTAGGAGGCAGCACAGCAAACCATGGTGGCGACTAGGAGGCAGCACAGCAAACCAGGACAACACGGAGGAAAAGGCACCGACAAACTGCATGATGTGCTCTTCTATGTTTATTGAACTCCATGTATTTGCAATGGATGTTCCTAAAGCAACACATTTAACATCATCATCATCATCATGCTGCTGCTGCTGCTGCTGCTGCTAGTCCTTTGATAGTCACCTGTCGGTCTCCTGTCCTTTCTGAAAGCCATAAAGATGACATTAGTCATTTAGATAACTTGTGTCCTCAATTACCATGGGATTACTGAAACTACCATGAATTTAAGAAAATGGTAGAAATGAATCCAATCTGAATTTTAAAGCATTACTTTAGATCCCCTCCCTCTAAATGTATCAATAAACATTATAAAGTGATGCTCCTGACTACCATACAAGTTTAAGAAGATAATATTGGTTTGAAAGAATTCAAAGCTATAAATAAACAGCAACAGGCTCTTTAACCAAGGCACTGTTATTAACATGTAAACTAGTTGTTCACACTAATCCTAATATTATCACTTAATATTAGCATATTTTATTTTTTAAAACATATTGATGTAAATACATACACATATCGATTTGTTGTATAAATATTGCAAATCAAAACCTTTATTCACTAATGATTACCAAAAATCGTAGTTCTATCTCCTGTTATCAATGCATTCACATTGCCCGCCGTGAACTTCCGGGGAACGATCCCTCGTCTACATGAACCACGTGACGATAACCGTTTTTGGACTTCCGTTGTCGTAACTCTTCTATTATATGGCTCTGCGTTGGGCCTAAAAGAACTGGAACAAGAAAGCAGCGGAAGTAGTGGTTTGTTATAGAATGTAGCTTCAAAGGGACAGTCAGGGCCGGCCCGTAGCACTGGCGTTATAGATGTTCGCCTCGGGCGCCAGATCTGGGGCCATTTTTTTTACCGATTGCGCTCATCCAAATGTTCGGCCTTGATGTGACAATATTCATAATTAAGTAAATGTAACACCCTTTTCACCCCGGTTACACTTTTCATTTGCCGTGTACGATGGGCGCTGTAAATGATGAAAGTGGGGGATGTTGTTGACTTATCTGGCGCCCGCAGCTCACAGCCAAAGTGTGAGTGAGCGTGCGAGCGAGGGAGAAAGGGAGGGTGCATCGGTCCTGGCGCTGTTGTTATTAGCATCTGGTGCTAGCTGCTCTAACGGATATAAGAAGAAGATGTTTCTACAATGATGTGGAGGGAGAGTCCTCTCCAGTCAGACTGAGAGGCTGATAACTACAGCTCAGTGAGGTAAAGGACTCTGAGGGTTTAGATAGTTCACTTTAGTCTAAGTTATCTCAGTGGGTCTCAAATGTTTTGATCACAATTTATGTAAACAAATATTTCCAAGGCACTCCTTTATAATTATTGGGATAAACAGGTTTGAAATCATTCCAATGTATACTTTAGGACAGTAAACCAAAAATATCGTTTAAAACTGGAGAGATAAAAAAATATGCATAAATAAATGTTAACCAGGTAAAATAAGATATGAATGAAGAACAAAAATAAAATAAGTTACATTTATTTTGTATTGGCTATGGTAGGTTGTTGGTTATGTTCACATACTTATTTGATTATTAAAATGTAAACCGATCTTTTTCATATGGGTGTTTAGAGTTGTACCATCTAGATCTAGTCTCTAGTAATTCTGCTCAAAGTGCACCAGATTGAAGCATTTTACTTTAAATTGTTAAAACATTTCTTCCCGGGCGGGAATACCCCCGGACCCCCCTAGAGGATGTGACGTCCATCCCCCATTCTATTGTGTATTCCTTGGATACTCTATCTTCTTTGGTCTGTCCTAAAAGTGAAGCGATAAAAAGTATTTTTAGTGACAATAATGCACAGTTATCTGCATTAAATATATTTATGATTAACGCACAATAACAAAAATGCTATTATTTGGATTGAGCATAATTCGGCATAGACTTACTGTGCCTTCTGAACATAAACCAGCTAAACATGGCCACCATAACAATGAAGATCAACACACTCAAAGAGATGATGAAGTTCCCTGAAACACTGCGGCAGGAATAAATAAATAAACATACAATGTGAATGACAGACTTGTATAAACAGTCAACATTTGCATGATAACGAGAAAGTCTCTCACCTTTGCTGCTGTTTCTCAGTTATGTACACAGGCATCTGTAAGTCTCCTTTAGCACACAAATACCAGCCGCTGTTCTCTGTCCTCAGTCCGCTCAGAGTCACAGTGAAAACACGGGAATTCATGACTTTGATGGTGACACTTGAGTTATCTAACGCTCCATTCGGCCATGTCACACAGGAGCTGCCCAGCCTGCACCACTGTATTTCTCCAACGTTATGATAGTGAAAATCGATGGTTATTTCTTCTCCACTGAATCCTGTCATCATCTGTTCATCCACATATAGATGTGGTGTGCCTTAATGGAAACACAATTCAATGGAAACTTAATATTAATAATATTGTTAAATCTGGCAAATACATCATTTGGATCTTACCTTTGTTGACTGACAGGTGGAAACGTGTTCCCGAATCTGATCCTCCATTAATCTCCACCATACACCAGTAATAACCAGTGTCCTCTTCAGTCAGGGCATTTATAGTCACAGCGAAGACTCTTTGTCTTTTGTCGTCAGAGATCGAAAACTTTCCTGAACTGCTTGTTTTGTTTGTTTTAACTGCATAAGAACAGAAGTCCCAAGTGTATCCTTTACACAAGTATTTCACATGCTTTTTGTATTGTGGCTCATAGAGACATGGGACAGTGATCGAACCTCCAGCTCTCACTGACACTTTGCTGACTGAAGTTATGCTGTGAATTCCTGCAACAAAAGCAAACCCAACATTATTACATTACCTTTAGCTGACGCTTTTATCCAAAGCGACTTACAATAAGTAGCCTATTATTATGAAAAGGTAAATAAAAAATGATCAATACTCTTCCTTTAGATGGCCTAAATAATGTTGATGTTCATATGAGCTCATGTTTAAAGAAATTACGTCATTAAAGCCTTGACATTTTAGAAATTCACTCCAGCATACACATAAAAGATGTTTTTAAGTTGTCTTGTGCCTGACCTGTAAGTCCAGTGAAGATGAGAAGAAAGGTCAGTCGAACCGTCATGTCGGGGAGTGAGTGAGTCTCAAGCTAAACCACATGCACCCTATCGCTGACAGACTGAGTCTTTTCCTTTTTTGCAACTCTTAATATATTCCCTCCTCCTCCTCCTCCTCCTCCTCCTCCTCTTCCTGTAAAACAGTCACAATTGTTAAATAATGTATATACTGTATATAAATTAGAGTTTGCTGTTTTACCACAGCTCAATTTAACAGTTTTGCTTAATTTAATTACAAATGGATATGGTATATAACATCTGGTATGTGATTTTTATGTACTTGTATAATTTATAATACAATACATTGTTTGTGTCACGGTTTTAAGTTTGTGTGTCTGGTAGTGGGTGTTTTTCTGTTCTCCTTGTCATGTTTTCCTCCCTGTGTATTGTCTGGTCTTTCTCCCCGTGTTTTCCTGTCTGTCATTAGTTTCCCTGGTGTGTCTAATTTCCTGATTGTTTTCACCTGTCATCCCTTCTGTGTCTCCTGTGCTCATCAGCGTCAGTTCGTTTTTGTCTCTTGTCATGTTCAGGTCTATGCTACTTGTAAGTTTGAAAGGTTTGATTCCTCACTACGTGAGCACTTTCATTTTTTTCCCGCTATTTGTGTCATCTCGGCTAGAGATTTGATAGTTACCTTTTTTGTTGTTCAATGCTGTTTTGGAAAATAAAGTATCTTACAAATACTTTACCTCTGTCTCCCGGGTCGTACAATTGGGTCCTACATCCTAAGTGTCTGAAATCGTAACAGAACGAACTGACCATTATGGACCCAGCAGACCTTTTAATGCTACAGGCGGAACGTCTTGAGTACTCTCTGGAGTCCCTCTAGGCCTCATCTAGGCAGGGTAGAGAGGCTGCGTTGAAGGAGGCACGTCAGGAGGTTGCTCGCAAGCCCTGGCTCTGGAGCTTGTTGCCCGAGAGGCTCAAGGATTTTGCAAGTAGCCCTGAGTGCCAGCCTCAAGCCTAAAACCCCTTCTTGGGATCCCGTCTTGCCTTATGAGGTCCACGGAGCCTCCAAAAGGTCTCTAGGAGACGCAAGGCCAGGATTCCAACCATGGCCCCAGCAGTCATTGTTCCGGCTCCAGAACCGGCCCACAAGGCCATGGATCCGTGCACCAGTACCGGCCCACGCAGCTTTGCTTCCTTGCTCCAATACCTGGCTTACAGGGTCCAGGCTTCTACTCCGCGCCCAACAGCCATGGTTCCAGATCCAGTGCCGGCCCCAGCAGCCATGGTCCTTGCTCCAGAACCGGCCCCAGCAGCCATGGTTCCGTGCTCCAGTGCCGGCCCCAGCAGCCATGGTCCTTGCTCCAGAACCGGCCCCAGCAGCCATGGTTCCGTGCTCCAGTGCCGGCCCACACAGCCATGGTACCATGCTCCAGTACCATCCCACACAGCATGGTTCTGTGTTCCGGTTCCTTGCCCAGCAGCCATGGTTCCGGCTCCAGTGCCGGCCCCAGCAGCCATGGTCCCTGCTCCAGAACCGGACCTTACAGCCATGTTTCCGGCACCAAAACCGGCCCACACGGCCATGATCCAGGCTTCAGTTCCGGTTCCCACAGCCATGGTTCCGGCTCCAGAACCGGCCCATGCAGCCATGGTCCCTGCTCAGGGTTGGGAGGGTTACTTTGTAAATGTAATCAGTTACTGAACTGATTACATGGCTCTGAAAGTAATCCGAATACAGTTACAGTTACGTGCCTTAAAATAAGTAATCAGATTACTTTTAGATTACTTTTTTTTTCCTGGGTATGTTTTGGTGAACAGGAGACACAAAAAGCAAAAGGAAACTGAACGTGTTTTTACTGTTTTAATGGCGTATCAAGAGCACACTGAAACATCACATCTGAAACGATGTAACAACATAATACACGTGTTGGGGATGCAGCTTGGGATGTGAGGAGTGAGGGACACGGCTTAGAACGGGCGTGTCGCCTTCTGTCCTGCCAGGGTTGGCAGGACATTAATTAAAATGTCGAACTCGGACTTCATTTTAAGGACATTTCGGCCAGGGGTGTAGAGCTATATTTGTTTAAGCACCTGATCAGCAAAACAGGAGAGTGTGTGCACCAGTCTGCCTTGATCTATGAATTCATGTCCGTGACCCTCACAGTATCTGCTGCCCGCAGCTGTTTTATAGAAGGAACACCTCCTTCACTTCATGACATCTCTGCAGCGCCAGGAGGCAGTGGGAGGGTTAACTCGCGCCGAGCAGTGCCTTTCACGCACCGCCTTCACTGTGTATACCTTCAGAAATAAGGTCTAAATAGATGTATAGTAAACCAGATCTGATTAGATACCATGTGGACATCTTTGGGAATATAGAAAGCATGAAGCACTTTTTATAAATACTACCTTTGTTAGGCGTACACGATCAGAGGAATTACCATGAAGGTGTACTAATATCTATGCATAGTACACTTTTAAAGTATAATTTACTGTAGACTATGGGGGAAGGTCCAGATGTTAACAATTGTTTAAACAAGAGACCATCAGTGACTAAAACATGTGTATTAATTCAAACATTACAGTACAAGTCATTGCAAACTTTAAGCCATTTTCAATTAAAAATACAAATAGTAAAGCTTCAAATAAGGTGTTATGTACATGTCTACATAAAACACGTTTTCCATTTAAAAACCTGTGTTTCAGTGTTTGTCAGTAGCATTTACTTTAGGCCGGGCCTAAAGTTGGCCGGTGCAATTTTTTGCAAATGTATTTCTTTACTTGTAGTACTGATACCATCCACTAGACTAAATATCATATTTTCTAATTCAAAATGTGACAAAAGAACAATGATTTGTCTTTCACAAGATGGTGGTCAGAAAGAATGACTTTTGACCTCATGGGGTCAAACTAAATGGATGACAAAGAACAAAGGAATCCCTTTATTTCCTTTCACAAATTGGCGACTGACATGTGTTCGTTCCTCATGGGGTCAAAACAAGATGGACACTGATTAATTCAACCTCTGACCTGAAGAACAAAGAGCTTTTAAAGAACACAATGGACTCTCACAGATGAGATTAAATCATGAGGTGGTGATCTTATAAACCGTAACAAAGAACCCACATGTGTGGTAAGCTATAGTTTAGAAATACAACACAAACAATACTTTAGTTTAAAATAATAACAATTATATAGTTTACTATGAAAAATGGGCCTCAAATCCTTATGTTATAAACCTCAAACCTGAAACGTAATATTTAACTTTATATTCACTATGATTATCTGTTGTTGTTTATTGTGGGACTAAATATGGAAGGAAATCATGGACTGTTAGAAGACTATCGTCTATCTAAGTAAGGTGACCATATTTTCAAAATAAATTTTGCGGTCAAAATCTCATTAACATATCCAATTTTCTTCACTGTTAAAGAATAAAGGGGGACAATTCTGGTTAAATGTAATTCGAACATTTTAACTGTTGGATACAAACAGAAGGACGATAGCTCATAATGAGACTACAAAGGTCTTTTATTTTGAAACTCTACATCAGAATGTCCTGATTCTCTCTGAGTGACTAGATGGGGTGTCCTGCTATCACCCTGGAGTGAAATAAGTCTTTGATAATTTGACAGTTTTTTATTTATTCTTGTATACAAACAGAAGGACGATAGCCCATATATGAGATTTCAAAACTATTTTATTTTGAAACTCTACATCAGATTGTCCTGATTTTCTTTGATTGACTAGATGGGGTCTCCTGCTATCACCCTGTGAAATAAGTATTTGATTGACTTCAAATGACTCTTTGATTATGGACAGTTTCCATTAAATAATAATCAAAATATAGATGGACAATAGATCTAATTTGAGATTTTAAACAGCATACATTTTAAATTGTGCTTCAGAAAGTAATGTTATTTTAGTGTTGTGAGATGGTGTCAACATCAATTGAAATTAGTCACCCAGTGGAAATGTCAGATATGTCTTCATAACTGTATCCTTACATTTTACATTCACTCAGTTATAATGTGGTAGTTATACATAGTTTGTTTTAAAGAATTATTGATCACATTATATTGTACATATTTCTTAATTTAAGCTCCAGTATATATGAATATGTTTGGTGTGTTTTTTAGGTATATGTGTTATTGACCGAGTAAACACTTTTATTTTGAAGGCAGTTTTTACAGGCCTCTACCGTAATGCATCGGATATTCGCACACCGCAATACAACGTGCGGGCTGGCTTGACTGTTTTTTCCGAAGTGGGGGCTGGCTTGACCACAGTCTGTTTACCCAGTGTTTCCTGACATGAAACGTTTTTATTCCACCTTGCTATGTGTTTTTAACGTATATTAAAAAACGGGGACATTTCCGGGGACAGTTTCAACCGGGGACAGGCCAATACAAACGGGGACTGTCCCCGGAAAACGGGGACGTCTGGTCCCCCTAATCTAACGTGATCATGTCGTAGTACTCCCTTCGTAATACACAAGAAATGCTTGGTAAAAAGTTTAAAAACACAACAGAATAACCACTGATAAAGCCTCAAACTTTTATCAGGCCTAAATAAACTAGGACTTTTTTAGCTTATTCTTAACAGCCTCAAACTGTTCTACAAGATACACCCACTTCAATTGATCAGCCTTTAACTGTGTTTCTGTCTCCAACCTCTAATACACACTGTTAATTAAAAACACACATTAATATTTCTGTGAGGGAATAATTTTAGCTTTACTAAGATATTTGACCTTTCGGCCTGTTGACGTTTTACGACCAAACCCTGGCTCTGTTTTCTCTCTTAAAGAATGGGAGGCTCCAGCTATCTTGATAAACCAGTTCAACTCTCGGTCACAAAATGGTTTATCGCTGTGGGAACGCTGGCTTCTAAACACCGTGGACAAGTGATTGAGTATTTCTAGTTGGGGGATAATCTCCTCTAGCTCCACAGATGTTTACGCCTCCCCCAATATGCTGATTAGCTCTCTGTAGCTGCCAAGGGAGAAGGGATTCAGAATTGACATGGCAACCCACCTGAGCAGTCAGAACTTTCTGCTGCCGTGATTTGTGATATGAATTCTCCGGCCGATGCTTGTAATAAACTGCCAGTGTTTGACATCAGAACTCCTGCTCGTCCTGTGTCTCCTCCATGAGTCGGTGACTCCCACTGCATTGCTACACAGAAGTTTCCTCCACAATTTCCTGCTTAAAAAACACACACACATTAAAATCATGCAGCGTCAATGAAAGAACAAAGAAAGGAAATTAGACTCACCCTGTTTGCTTCAGAACAACACCATGTGTTATATCTTGTTGCACATTTTTTTTTTTTTTTTTTACAATAAACTAGATAGTCTTTCTCAGGAGTTCAACTTACCAGACATACACACACTCCTAATGATTTACTATGTAATCTATTCAAGATTTTGAATAAACAGGTACTTCTTTACATTTCTGTATGGGTCCTAGTGTATGTCTGCCTGCTTTATTCAAGCTCCTTTGAAAACTGCAGCTGCTCTCCTGGAATCCGCGAAATCACGCCAGGGTCACCACTTGTTGGATTGTGTTTGTTGTTCTCGCGTCCAGGAGGAAGTTAAAGAGACTAATGGAGTCTCTGAAAAGGTTCAAATTGGTACTTTAATTAAAGTGGACTTATCATGCTATATTTGAAACATATATTGTAGGGCCATACCTATATAAAGTATATACGTATATAGTTTTTTTTTCAAAATACCAAACAGATCCTGCATTTTAGCCATGCCTCATTTCGCTCTATTTGCTCTTTCCAGCCCTGTTTTTGCAGGGGGCTGATTCTGTGAGCTGCAGCTGACCACACCCCCCTGCAGGAGAGGGGAGTGTGCTTTGAGATCAACTGCTGGGCTGTCAGAAGAAGGGGAGAAAAAGAGATCTCCGTCCTCCGAGTTTTATTCTTATAGAAGTAAGAAGAGAAGTAACGGGCAGAAACCCTCCTTTTTAAGCAGCGGTCCAGACATAGACATCAAACGGCAACACATATTCAGTTAGCAGTTACTTTGGCATTAGGGCAGGGAGATCTAGATACTTTCCATGGTTTGACATAATGTATTGTGCTACTTTTAAAGCAAGCAACGATGTTTTCAAATCTGTAATCAAAAAGCTCCTCAAAAACAAAGTTCAAACAAATGTTCGCAGAACAAATCGAAGCAGTTCCTGCCGTTGCTACGTTAGTTCAAACAGTAACAACGGACTATTTTTCTTAGCGGATGCATGTCAATTTAAATCAATACATACAACTATTTGTTAAATTAATAAAATCATTTTCTAAATACATAAAAGCATTTCAATTAATATTGGGAGTCATGTTGTTACTTTGTTGAGAATGTGGCCATGTAATAAGAGGGATAATGTGCAGCGACGCGGTCATTATGGGGAAAAGAACATGTTATTTACATATGATTATATAGAGTCATTATTCATTTGTTTTAAAGCAGGAGGCGCAAACGCTTGCCTCTGGGAGGGAGAAAAAGAGCCACAGCAGAGAATAAACAGAAGGGCAACCATGGCAACCATGCGCGGGAAGTCTTCTTCGCTGCTTTTGTGGCAGACTACAGCGCCACTTACAGGCCTGGCATATGTACAACTACAGCGTCTCCAGCGCTTTCGAGCGGCAATGGCCGGCCGTGGCCCAACCTCTCATTTGCCTGATAGGTGGAGAATTGACCAATAGCCGTAGCACCACCGTCCTGACGTCAGGACAGTGTTCAAATCTGGATCAGTCTGTATCAAATCCGTTGCAGCCCCTTTTTTTAGAGATTTGGGTATGGAGGAAAATAGAGAGGGTTGTGTTTTCTGACACTTGGTGAGTTCCCTGGAACACCGGGGACACATATTCATGTATAAAAGACGTACAACAGTGCATTTTGCATGATAGGTCCCCTT